>NC_136979.1:4462500-4465000 GCF_032717465.1 Coenobita brevimanus | reverse complement strand
CCCAGAACGGAAATCATAACTCTGGGATGGGCACAGGAACACCCAACGTCTAATTCCAACCTGACAACAAAATATAAAGTTAATCGATAAAAGAATGGAATTTGTGTGAGTTTACTTGCGGGCTCAGGTATGCTGTAAACTCCACGAGAACTTAATCTGGGGTTCGGGGAGGGGTATCCAGCAGAAAAAAAAAAGAAGGAAAAAAGAAAAAAGAAAAGAAAAAAAAGTGGAATTTGTGTGCCTATATTTACAGGATCAGGGTACGTATTCTCGTCGATTGCGGAAGCTCCCTAGCACCTCTTCCGTAGCGATTTATTTTTGGATACGACTGGTTAACATCAACTTGTGTGTTATTTATCCTGAGAATTGTGGTGCTGGAATGATTTAAATGACGGATGAGGAAAGGTGTAATATATGGGCAAAACAAATAACTTAGGAAGAGGTGTTAGGGAGCTTCCTTTACTGATGAAAATACGGACCCAGATAGCAGACACTTCTAGAATTGCACTTAATGGCTAGGGAGGGTGCGTCATCCCCACTGTCGACCACCTAAGACAATATTCACAGTCTTGGAGAAAAGGGAATGTAATTTTGTTTGTGTATAGGCAAAATGCTCAAGTGAGTTCTGTGCACCAAAGAAACTTATCGGTAATAGGGGTAACTAGAGCAAGCCTGGGTAACACCTGTGTATTATTATTATTATTATTGTTATTATTATTTTTATTATTTTTAAAGTAATGACATTGGTTCGCCTGGGATTGCAAGGGTTATTACCGCACGAGTGACAAATAGATAATGTCGTAGGCCACATCCTTTTCCTAATTTGTCTGTTCGTCTGTTTGAACACTAAAGATTGTATGCTTAAACCTTTTATCGGAAAGGGGAGTGCAAAACCCTAGTTCTTGATGGTCATCTATGGAACACCTGTGATTTTAAGGTATGGCCAGCCTGCATCCCATATTACAGAATGCAGTCAGCAACTATAAAGGAAATCAGTTAAGTTCCATCACTGTCAAGTCCTTCAAAAATCACAATAAAAATTTTGGGGATTGCATTTTACTTCTCAATTTCAGGCTTAAGTATACGATCACAACTTCCGAAATCCTTCAACAAAAAAGCTTGATTTTTTTGCAAGAAGAAAAATCCAGGTGTATTTCGAACATCAAGGTCATGAGCCAAAATAAATTACGATACTACAGGAAGAAAAGTTAGTTGCCTACATGGAAAACTCGCCAATTTCTATATAAATTGTGTTCCACTTGTATTAGGCAAAGTAGCATGCGTGCTGATAATTCCTGGGAAACAAACTCTGATGTCGATAGAGCCGTGTGGATGTCAGGCGTGGATCTTGAAACGTGAGGGAACAAAAAGTGTGAAAGTGATACAGATGAATTGCTTGAAGTCTGCATGTAGAATGAGATGATATGGGAGAGTAGTGTTAGTAGTAGCTGTAGCCCTAGGTTCATCTGAAATGTGAACACAGTTGACTGCAGGCTGAAGTTTCCTCCTCCTGCAGGCCACCATCTTCCTTCTGTGGGATAAGGAGGGAATTGAGGGACGCTTGTATAACTGGACAGTGGAGCCGCCCAGTTTTATAAGTGCCACCACTTGAAGGCGTCCCTCTCCAGTACCACGTGTAACAGATAAGAAACGATTGTGTATGGGACAGGTGTGGAAGCAGAGGTAGTATAATAAGTGCAGATCAGGGTGTGTTTTAAGTGTTATGGCCACATGGAGAGAATGGGTGATGAGAGATTGCTAAGGAAGTGTTTAGATTAGAAGAGTAGGAAGCGAGGTGAAGGAGGAGGCCTAAGAGAGGAGAGAAGGACAGTGTGATAAGAGATAGTCAATCGATAGGACTGTGGATCGAGGGGGGTGTGAGGCATGCAAGGGATCGAGAAAACTGGAATGAGCTGGTGTCGGGAAGAGAGAGGGATTCGCTATCAGTTATCTACACCAGGAAAGAATTACCCCATGAATCCGTGTGACGCTTCTCTCTCTCTCTCTCTCTCTCTCTCTCTCTCTCTCTCTCTCTCTCTCTCTCACTCTCACTCTCTCTCTCTCTCCATTTACCAAGTGACTTTCTTTAACTCACGATAGGCTTCTAGCACTGAAAGGGCTTATTGTGGCTCTATGTAACCCCTCCAGTTCGTTAAGTGTATCCTAAGCTGAATAAAATCGTCATGAGAGGGAAAACATAAAATGACCCTTCACTCCCATTCAATCGATCAAAGTGACTGTGGAAAGAAGGAGAGAGAAGGAGGGAGGAGGGAAAGAGGGATTTGGGGAAAGGGAGGAGAATGGTGAGGGAGAGTGAGAATGATGGTAATGAGGCGGGTAAACATTCTCGTGGGTGGTTTAACAATGCTTTCTGTAAACCTTTGTATACACGACAACTGAGAGATTGAATGTTGGTGAGTGACGTTGCCGTTTAATGTTTACTGGCGCTACCCTGCTGGAGTGAGTAACAGGAAGTATGTATTTAAAAAGCTACAAAAGT
>NC_136979.1:4377500-4457500 GCF_032717465.1 Coenobita brevimanus | reverse complement strand
TTGTGGTCTTAGAATTAATATATATGAAAAGAAATACGTGAAGAAATTTGGAAAAACGCGAGAAAAATTACGTAAAACAGAGCATTCGTAAACTTACCTAAGTCTTAAAAAAAACATTATTTTTTTCTTTTACGCAAGGGAGTCAAGGTTGCCACATTTTTTCTTCTCCCCCCCCCCCGCCTTTTTTTTTTTTTTTTTTTGAGAAGCCTGGAGAAGTATTGTCCCTGGTGTTGTGTAAGTGAAATATATAAGAAAACGGGATTTGGAAAAAAAGGAAAAAAAATATATATCAATAATGGTTGAGTCTGTCCAAGGTTGTAGAGTCTTTGGAAATTTAGAGATGTATTGTGTTAGAAAATAATTGAAAAAATAACTGTACACATATTCGTTTAATTGTTAGTGTCATTTTGGAAGTGTGTCTATCTATCTGTGTGTCTGTCTATCTGTCTATCTACCTGCCTATCTATTTATTTATTTATCTGTCTATCTATGTATCTATCTACCTACTTTCCTACCTAACTACCTGTCTATATTTGTCCACCTATCTATCCATCCATCTATCTACCTACCTACCTAACTACTACCTGTCTGTTTGTCTATCTATCTGTCTATATGTCTACCTACTTACCTACCCATCTATCTATCTATCTATCTATCTCTTTATATCCCCAGGCTCATTTTAGTAAACCACAGCAATTAACCCCTTCATCCGGACGCTAATTTTGGTTATACTGAAAGACTGTGTTGCTATTGTGAGGTGCAAAGTGTGTGTTGTGGTGTGTGTGTGTGTGTGTGTGTGTGTGTGTTTAAGCTTTGTATGGATGTTATAGTGTGGAATCCTTTTGGCCGTGCGTAATTATAGCTGCTTTGATGAACTACTGACAGACTGTTTTTATGTGATTCCTTCTCTTGTCTGAGGGTAGTTTTACGAGTGCTTTCAAGGGAGCGAGTTTACGAGATGTTTTTGCAGTGATGCCTTAATTCCGAAGGTGGTGGGCACTAAGAAATCGCCTCCCTGTCACTATACCCTCTGCCATCAGTCTGCCCTATCTCCATTTCACACTATCATCTTTCATATGTCTCTCCACCCATCCTTCCTCCTCATTCACTGTTTCCCAATCCCCTCATCCGCCTACCTCAATCACATACACTCAGCTAGTCAATCTTCCATTCTCCATTCTCTCCACATGGCTAAATCATCTTAGGATATTTAACCTTTCCTGCACATAGTCATTAACATCACAACGCTCCTCAACTTCCCCAATTGTCTCTGTCTCCAAGTAAGCCCACATGCTCCTCAAAAATAACTCCTCTCCACTCCTCTCACTCTAGATTTGTGTCCCTCCAACAAAGTCCCAGCTTCACTTCCGTACGTTAGAGTGGGGATAACTATACTATGATACAACGACTTCATTCATTTCCAAGCTCACTTCCTTATCCCTTATCATTACCCTTTTCTCTAACCTCACAAAGATTCTTGGGGATCTTTGTGAGGTTAGAGTGAATGTATTACAGTATGTCGAAAACGGCCTTCAGCTGGGTAAGTAGTCCCTCTCTCGGCCCTGAGCGTAAACAGATCGCTTGGCAACAAAGAGTAGCTAATATCAAAACAGTAAAGTCTACCAGGCAAAGAGGTCTGCATGATGATGATGATGATGATGATGATGATGATGTATGCTTTGCCTGACACACCATCATCTTAGCAGTTACGAGTAAAAAATGACACGCTGGGATTCCTCTGATAAGTTCCAAAGTTCTTAAAAATATGTTACACGAGGATGGACACAGAAGATTCGGTTTATATATGCAACATCTTAACTTTTCTCGTTATGCAACATCTTCCCTTTCCTTGTTTGAATCTTCCGTACTGTCAACACTCTTACGGGTTTATCGTGAGGCATCAAGGCGTGAGGGAGGTGGGGCGACACAGCAACGTGGTGTAGTAGGTGCCTCCTTCACCTAGAGGAACTTACCTTCTTCACCTGGAGGAGATCACCTGTTTCCCAGCGATGTGGGGGATGACCTGTGCTGTGACCCCGCCTAGGTTGCGCAAGATGCGGTGACCTCTCTGTCTGTCTGTCTGTCTCTCGTTAAATATGTGACCTTACTTTTTTCATTTACATTTTTCCTCCTCCCCGTCCCTATCCCTCCAGTCTAACCATCATTTTTTTTTTTTTATTTTCAAGGGAGGCTCTTATCTTAACTATTTGACGACAGGGGCCCCACTCAGGAATTTTTTGTTGAGAGAGAGAGAGAGAGAGAGAGAGAGAGAGAGAGAGAGAGAGAGAGAGAGAGAGAGAGAGAGAGAGAGAGAGAGAGAGAGAGAGAGAGAGTGTGAGAGAGAGAGAGATCAGTGATTACCTTTTTTTTTTTTTTTTTTACTCATCCATTTATGTATTTAGTCATTTATTTCAAGTACAGAATATCATAGCTCTGTACCCTCTTATTTATTTGTTAATTGATGGAATAACTCTATGTGGAAGGTGTTTGTGAGTCCATGCATAAAGGAAAATGGAAAAAAAAAAAAGAAAAGAAAAGAGGAAAATGTGTGTGCTGATGCTTGGGCCCGTAATGCAGTGTCAGGATTCCAGGGGCTTGTGTGGTATGTGAGTGAACATCTGGCCCATTTCACCAGGCATGCTGTTGATAGTTCTCCCCCTTCGTACTTCCCCGTCATTGTTTCTGGATCCTACCTCACTCCATCATTAGATTTTGAAAGTTATTATTATGATGATGATGATGATGATGATAATGATGATGATGATGATGATGATGATGGAGGTGGTGGTGGTGGTGATGATGATGATGATGATGATGATGATGATGATTTCTCTAGGCTTCTATAAAAACAGATCCTTGAGTTGTTTTCATTGAGTTAAAATTCCAAACCAGCTATAATGCTGTGAGTGAAGGTTAATATGAATTAGCAGTAAACATGACTTCCTCATTCCCCAGAGTACGAATACATAGGCCTACTCTTCAGGGAAAATCGCGGCTGACGGGTGTTAAAGGATAATAGAACCATAGCATTAATCTATTTCTGCCACTTATAAACTTGAAATGAGCTGTATAATAAGGAAAATCTGGTGCTAGTCACGAGGAAGTGCTAGGGAAAGGAAGCTGAGCCACAACTATATTTTTCTGCCACTAATCCACGTGAAATAATCTATGTAATGACGAAAATCTGGTGTTAGGTTAAGAGGACACTAGATTACGATGCCAGTCACGAAGAAGTGCTAGGAAAAGGATGTAGAGTCATAAAATCAATAGCGTAATAACGATACTCTAGGCCAGGTTAATATAAAAGAACTATAGACTCAAGGAACTAAATATACATTACGTGCTCTGAGTGTATGTGTTTGAAAATAGCAAACAAAATCTCTCCATACACTCATCAATAATCAATGTTGCGAAATCTTTTGGTGTGGTGTAGGTCAGGATGCTTGTGAGGCGAGTGTGTGTGTGTGTGTGTGTGTGTGTGTGTGTGTGTGTGTGTGGACGGGTATGAGCGGGATGGGTTGGGTTTATGCAAGGTGAGGTGTGTAGGTATGTGGAGGGGTGGTGGTGGTGGTGGTGGTGCTGTGTGTGTGTGTGTGTGTGTGTGTGTGTGTGTGTGTGTGTGTGTTGAAGCGAGATTCACTAACCTACCATCAATTACTCTTCGTAGTTTTGATTCTTTTTCTTGCAGGAATAACAAAAGACAAGGAAATATTATGCTCTCTCTTTATCCTTCCTGCAAAAAAGATGTGTTACTAATGATAAGGAACTGATAATACTAATAACAGCAGCAGTAGTAGTAGTAGTAGTAGTAGTAGTAGTAGTGGTAGTAGTCCTTTGTTTATAAATCTCCTCCCCTATCCCATTGGTTCGTACCGGAAAAATAAATAGTAGTTTGGATAGTAGTTTGGATAGGGAGATAATGTTAAGTTTGTTATATAGAGAGTTTGTTCTACCCTCACGACGACCCTTAACCCTTTTCAGCTCAGTCGATGGCCAGGTTTAGTCAGCTTGGATCGATTTAATTATACCCTAATTACTCTAACCTGGCCTAAAATTACCATCTCTCCGTCATGAAAGCCGAAAAGTAGTATGAGATTAATGCTAGAATATGATGCTAGTCACGAAAAAGTGCTAAGGAAGGGATGTAGAGCCGTAGTATTGTCTTATTCCGTCGCTGAGCTACGTGAACTAGGCGGCAAAAGGACGAAAATGTGGGCCAAGTTGAGGTGAAAAGAGTATAGTGAGAAGGACTCGTATTCTTGCCGGGTAAGGAGACTCCCTGACACCTCTTCCTTAGCGATTTATTTTTGGATATGGCTGGTTAATATACTTTCCTAAATTATTTATGTAATGTACTGTATTGCGATGTTTGAAGGATTTATGTAACACAGAATAGGACAGTAAGGAGCAATAAGCAAAGAAAATCGCTTAGGAAAAGGTGTTAGGGAGCTTCCTTGACCAACAGGAATACGTAAATAAGTGACGAACAGAAATACGTAAATAAGAAATTGCAAAGTGAAATACAAACCCCGAATTTCTGACGGTGATTTTTAAAAGTACGTGATGATGATGGAACGTATTTGGCTTTCCTGTATGGTTGGTGACTGCGTTCTGTAATATGGTATGCAGGCTAACCCTACCTAATAACCACAGGGCGTTCCATAAATGACCTTCAGTAATTAGGGGTTTGCATTCTACTTTACGAGGTAGGGTTTAAGTATGCGACCCAAGGAAGCTCCCTAACACCTTTTCCTAATCGACTTATTTTGCTTATCACACGTTACTGTCCATCTACCTTTTACTTAAATCATTTCAGCATCGCCGAACTCTGGATAGATAACGTGCAAAATTATAGTAACCAGCCATATCCAAAAATAAATCGCTAAGGAATAGGTGCTAGGGATGCTCCTTACCCCACAAGAATAAGGGTATTAATATTAATGTTACGGGAGCGACCTACACCCGTCAGGTAGAAAAAAAAAAAAAAAAAAAAAACACTTTCAATAGTAACCAAGGAGATTCATTCCTACTCCGTAAATAAAGCTCATCGATTTTTATGTTATCTCCCTAATACCTCTTCTATACCGATTTATTTTTGGGTAGGTCTGGCTAATATCGTTTTGTAGGTTATTGATGCAGAGTATGGTGATATTAGAATGACTTAAGTAACACAAAATTGGACGGCGAGATGTAAGTAGCAACATAAATCGCTTACGAGGAGGTGTTAAGGGCATTAGTATATACTGTAAGTTAGACGACTGACTCACTTCCATCAGATAAAAACAAATTAAAAACAGATTAAAAACAAACACATAAAGACAAACAGATGAAAACAGACAGTGTAGTGAGTTTACCGTGGCTCCGGGTATACGCTGGGGAAAGGGCTACCTGGAGGAATGTACAGGTGAGCACGGGAGGGGGGAGGGGTGAGCACGGGTGGGGAGAGGGGAGAACACGTGGGATGCTGGGGATGTGCACGTGATCTCCGTCCTACCATTCGCAGCGTAGGATGAACGAGGCCACAGCTGGATAATTGGAAGGGTATTTCTCGAACGGGTGTGGTTGGTGCATCTGTGTAGTCTTTATTAACTGCTTTACTGGGGTGAATAAAGCAGGGTGGTGATAGTAAGGGTGAAATAATAAAGTGGGTGGCTATTTTACTAGATGGGGTAATATAATAGGCCTGAGGACATAGGGGAAAGGATAGATGGTGAGGATGATGAAAGATAGGTAGACGGATAGATACATAGCTGGACGGATAGACAAACACACGGACATACAGATAGATAGATAGATAGATAATAGGCCGACAGACAGACAGACAAGTTCGAATCCCGGCTGGGGCAGGGAACAGTTTAAGGATTTGAGATGCATAGAGCAGACTTCACTGATCTACCTGAAGACCCGCCAGCATGTCGTTAAAAATCCCCGTTAATACCAGAGAGAGAGAGAGAGAGAGAGAGAGAGAGAGAGAGAGAGAGAGAGAGAGAGAATACAAAGCCTTCAGAGAGAAAAAATTATATATATTTTGCCTGTTTCTACACTTCTGACACACCCTGTAAAGAAAATCATATACATCACCAAAATCCTCCCTCACTATGAACATAAACAGACAGATAAACAACTAAAATAAATAAATAAAAATAAATTACATATGAAAAAAAAAAATCTACCAAATATTTCTTTCTCTATTGTACCGTTTTCTAAAATTTATTCTGTCAATCTTCAGACGATTTTACTCAGCTCTGGAGAGGCTAATTGAACTGGAAGGGTTAAATAAAGCCTCCATTAACGCCTTCACTATACGGGGTCTCTCTTAAGCTGAGGAAAATCGTCTGACAGCAGGACAAAATGTAAAAAGAAAAAATCGTTCCGGGAGGTCAAGGTCTATCTGTCTATCTATTGCCAGACGCCTCAATCCCGTTTGGGGTGGGCACAAACAAATCGCCTCCAAGTCGCCCTGTCCCCCGCCATTTCACTGCCCTGCTCCCAACTCACACCCCCCTCTCTCATATACCTCTCCACCCCATCCCTCCATCTCATCCTCGGCCTCCCCCTCCCTCTTCCCCCTTCTACCTCACTCACATTCACTCTCTTCGTCAGTCTTTCACCCTCCATCCTCTCCACATGGCCAAACCACCTCAGTGTGTTCCTCATAATGCTTCCTATCACATCCACATCCACACCACAACGCTCCTTTATATCCTCATTCGTCAGCCTGTCTCTCCATGTGACTCCACAGGCTCCTCTTAAATAACTCATTTCCACTGCTCTCACTCTTGACTTGTGTCCTTCCAACAACGTCCAAGCTTCACTTCCGTACGTTAGAGTTGGTATCACAATACTGTCATGTAGTAACTTCACTTCCATGCTCACTTCCCTGTTTCTTATCACTGTTTTCAAAGAACCAGCAACCTTTCTTCCCTGATGTACCCTTTCAAGCACTTCACCCCCCAAACCTCCATCCTTACTCATCACACTACCCAAGTACTTACACGTACTCACATTTTCCAATTCCTCACCATCCAACCTCGCTGTACATTCACTGACTTCACCTCTCTCAAAGACCATCACTTTACGCTTCCCTATATTCAAGGGTCAAGGTCCTTATACAAAAAATGAGTAATTATGTGTAATAAGGCTCTGAAAATTACATATAATTGTTCGCTTGTCTAGGAATTACGATCATTATCCTTTAATACTCGCTAATGATCGAAATTAGGACACACACACACACACACACACACACACACACACACACACACACACACACACACACACACACACACATATCCATACTCACACTTGCTAATATTTGCAATCCTCTCTCTCTCTCTCTCTCTCTCACACACACACACACACACACACACACACACACACACACACACACACACACACACACACACACACACACACACACACATATATCCATACTCACACTTGCTAATATTTGCAATCCTCCCTCTCTCTCTCTCTCTCTCTCACACACACACACACACACACACACACACACACACACACACACACACACACACACACACACACACACACACACTTAAGCAGCCCCATTAAAGGTGAAGAGTGAGAAGAAAATATAAAAATAAAAACGGATGTAAAGATAGAAGTAATGTTAGAGGACAATTAAAGACAAAAATTAATAAATAAATAAAGATAGATGACATGAGGAAAGAAGATGGAAGTGACAGGGCATAGAATTAGGAGAGAAATAAAGATAGGGAAAAGAGAAAGAATTGACGTAAAAATGGAAGGCAGAATAAAAGACAAAATTAAAGACAGAAATAGAGTCTGATGTCTATAAAATTAGATACATAAAGGATTATAGATTCTACCCACCCTCCATAACACACTCTCTTTCACACACTCTCCTTCACGCACTTTCCTTCACACACTGTCCTTCACACACCTTCACGTACTCTCTTCCACACACGCTCTCCTTCACTCACCCTACACTTTCCTCCACACTGTCTCTTCCACACACTCTCCTTCACACACACTCTCCTTCACACTTTCCTTTACACTCTCTCCTCCACACTCCTCTGGTTCAAGCTTCATGCACACTTCATCACACACTTCACACACCCTCTCCTCAGGCCTCATCCAAACATCCTTTAAATATCTCCATTCGTTCCTTAAGACGCATCCTGCCTTCCATATAAACACACACACACACACACACACACACACACACACACACACACACACACACACACACACAATATCTACGATGAAAGTAAGGTCAGTATAATCATAAAACTTAATCTAATCTATAACTCGACGTAATCTCGAAAGTGACGTAACGTACAACGTATATACAACTTGACGTAAATTATAACCTACGTGACGTAATCTACAACTTAACGCAACCTACAACTTATATTCAACTACTTAATCTCCAACTTGATGTAAACTCCTACGTAATCTCCAACATAACGTAAACTCCAGCAAGCCGTAACCTTCATCTGGACGCAATCAGTGACATAGGGTGGCGTAATTAATCTTGACGTTGCATATCTCTCGCCTGATCAATTGCAGACCCAACCCAGACCCGCTGATCAATGCAGGCAAGCACTGCAATCATCCTGTTAGTGGTGGCGCCGCAGCAACCACACCAAGGATTATATCTATCAAATATCTATCACACTTCACAAGCCTTCCTACTTATACTCTTTAGTCTGACCGGAGAGGAACGCCTTCAAGTGGTGCGATATAACCGGCCGGCCCCTCTGCCTGGTGTCGTATGCACGGAGTGACTTATGCTGAAAGTTACCGTTCCGCTCAGTGCGCATGCGCCGAGTGGCCGTTTAGCTTCTAGTTTGAAAGTATCCGCATGTTATCTCAAATTTTGTGCCATTTATCAACAACATTGTATGAAATACATGTGCCAGGAAGATAGTTGGATGTCTTATCGACCTGTAGGTAACTATAGGTCGATATATGGATATATATAAATAAAGATATATATGTATGTTACAGGCAGATTGTGAACTTAGTCATTTCGTGAATTAAGATGAGCTTATTTTAGGCTTATTTAGGTTAGGTTAATCTAGGGTAAGGTTAGGTTAAGGTTAGGTTAGGTTTGGTTACGTTAGGTTAATTTAGGCTTAATAGAGAAGGGGACGGTAACTTCCAGCATAAAGTCACTCCGTGCATATGACACCGGATATAAAAACGTCCCTCAACACCTTCCCCATCCCCTGAAGGGAGGTTGGTGGGTTGCAGGAGGAGGGCAACTTCAGCCTGCAGTCCACTGGGTTCACGTTTCAGCTGAACCTGGAGTTACAGCTACCTCTTTGCATTGGGCTATAACTGCGCTCTCCATCTTGATTGCTGAGTTGATACAATAGATTAACACTCGAGTATGATGCTAATCTTGAGGCATTAATATAAAAAGAAAGTAGAGTCGCAGCACTGCCTCTTCTCTGCCTCTGAGCTACGTGAGATAAGCTACAAAAGGACGAAAATCTGGGCCAAGTTAAGGTGAAAGGACTGCGACAGCTCGGTGTTATCAGAAATCGCCTTTTGTTTTTTTAAATCTGGTTATTAATTCCAGTATGGCTGTGAAGTAATCAGTAAATGTGTGAGTAATGATAAAAAAAACAAAACAGCAAATCATATTTACAAATTAAAGTCAAGAAATATCGTAAATAATACCCCTGACCTCAGCAACTAGTCTCTCTCTCTCTCTCTCTCTCTCACACACACACACACACACACACACACACACACACACACACACACACACACACACAAAAAGGTATTTAAATTTATGCAAACGCCGGTAATAGCACTAGTTTTTGCGACACGTAGGAGAGTCTTGTCATACAGTTCTATCTAAATCTGCAAAATTTTCTGTCTAACATGGGGGTCTCGTAAGCTGAATAAAATCGTCTGTAGGTAACAAGAATATCTATATCTATATCTTGATCTATCTATCTATCTATTTATCTATATCAGTATCTATATGTATGTATTTATATCTTTTTTTTTTTTTATGTAAGGAAGAAGGAACCAAAGGCAACGAGCCTGCAAAACTATTCCTTCCAAGAGAAAAACAAAATATAAAAGAGAGCCAAATTCAAGATCCGATCATTTCCAGATGCCTGGACACACTGCGTTTGAAAAACTGGGGATCATAGGAAGTAGGAAATACAGACAGAGGGAGACAGTTCCAGAGTTGACCTGTTGCGTAAATGAAGGACTGGGAGTAACGGTTAACTCTTGCATTAGAGAGTTGGACAGAAAAGGGATGAGAGTTTGCTGCTAGACGGGTGCTACGCGCCCGTCGTAGGGGTGGAGGAATGCATGTAGATAGTTCAGAGGAGCAGTGACCATTGAAGTAGCGATAGAAAAGAGATAAAGATGCAACAGTGCGGCGAAGAGACAAAGGTTGAAGGGAGTCAGTAAGAGGAGGAGAGTTAATGAGGCGAAAAGTCTTTGACTCCACCCTATTGAGAAGAGCTGTATGTGGGGAGCCTCCCCACACATGAGAGTTGTACTCTACACAGGGGCGGATAAAACCCCTGTATAGAGTCAACAATTGTGTAGGGGTAAAGAAGGAACGGAGTCGGCTTAGCACACCCAATCTCTTGGAAGCAGATTTTACAAGAGATGTAATATGATCTTTCCAAGACAAGTCCCGAGTAAATGAAACCCCAAGCATGTTCAAGGATGATGCAGGATTAAGCTGAATATTATCAAACATGAGTGGGTATACCTGTGGAAGATTTTGTCGGGTTGATAGGTGCAAAAACTGAGTCTTTGATGCATTAAAAACAACAAGATTATTTTTACCCCAGTTAGAGATATGAGCCAAGTCAGACATTAGGTGTGCCATAGCCTCATCCCTTGTTTGTTGAAGTAACTGCTGAGATGGACGTTGCGGGAATCGAATGGAAAGGTGAAGGGTGGAGTCGTCAGCGTATGAGTGGATAGGGTTAGATGTACAGCTTAGAAGGTCACTGATGAATAAAAGGAAGAGAGTTGGTGATAGGACAGAGCCCTATTTCTATATCTGTTTGTCTGCCTACTTATCTATCAATCTATCTATCTACCTACTTACTATCTATCTATCTATCTATCTGTCTGTCTACCTACCTATCTATCTATCTATATTTATAAACGTGCCCGAAGTGAAAGGGTTTGGGGCAATAGGGAGGTGGAGAGAGGAGGTGAAACCGTTGTAAATAAAAAGAAGACTCTCTCTCTCTCTCTCTCTCTCTCTCTCTCTCTCATATTAACCTTCTGACTGCGGTTACTCCCTTATATACTTCGTTCTTCCTGGTACCGAACAAATACATTCAACGCCGGGGAGCCCCTAGGTAATGAACAGGGAAGAAGCTTAATAAAGAAGAGGAAGCGGAGGTCGAAGTGAGGTGGATAAGTGGAGGGGAGAGTGTTCTGCTGCTCTTTAGTGCTCAGATTTAAATTTGTATGTTTCGTGTGTTTGCATTCTAAACTGCGCATTGTTTTGCTTCGTAACAATGAACTAGCCAATAACTGCTAAGCTGTATATATTTGCTTATAAAGTGTATCAATTTCGTAATAACAGCAACAGTATGTCACGTTGTTGTTGTTGTTGCTGCTACTCCACGATTAGCTAGAAGTAAACTCGGTGGACTAAAGGCTGAAAATGCCCTCTAGTCCACCATCTCATTTCATGGATAGGGAGGGGAGTCGAGGGCTTTTTGTAGAACCGGGCAGAGGAGCCGCCAGGTTAAATCAGTGCCACCACGAGAAGGCGTCCCAGTCCAGCATCTTCAGGAGCAGTGTCACTCTCTCACAGTCTCATTATACCTTGTGTGGTGGTGGAGAGGGTCGCCTTCATGTGGTGGCACTGATATGACCTGGCTTCCCTACTGCCTGGTTATGCATACGTCCCTTAACTCTCTTCCTATCCCCTAAATGGAGGATGGTGGACCGAAGGAGAGGGGCATCTTTTAAGCCTGCAGTCCGCTGGGTTCACGTTCAGATGAGCCAGGAACTACTACTACTCCCCCTCCTACTACTACTACTACTACTATTTCACGCGTGTGGCAAGGCGTAATCAATGCCATGTCAAATAAACACTTAAACGCCGATTACCTGTCGAGGCACGAAACTGCTTATAGAAACGCTGCAGTGTCCTGAAGGTGAGACGGTGTTTAGAGTTAATATCGGTAGTAACGGTCAGAGAGAGAGAGAGAGAGAGAGAGAGAGAGAGAGAGAGAGAGAGAGAGAGAGAGAGAGAGGATGTGAAGGACGTTGGGTATGGTGACAAAATGACGAACGTAATGGGGAAGGTACTGTACAATGGAGAGAGAGAGAGAGAGAGAGAGAGAGAGAGAGAGAGAGAGAGAGAGAGAGAGAGCGCGTCATAACTTCACATGATAGAAAACGTGCCTTCCCGCGTCCATTGTCAGGGGAACTCTCCTAAACCTGCCCTTCCTCCTCCCGTCCTACATAAAGTGGACTCATTAACCGTGATTAATTGAAGCGATGTGGAGAGATTAGAACCATTTGTGTCGCATCCTCTGCTCTGTGGGCTTGTCGAGAGAGAGAGAGAGAGAGAGAGAGAGAGAGAGAGAGAGAGAGAGAGAGAGAGAGAGAGAGAGAGAGAGAGAGAGAGAGAGAGAGAGAGATGCCTTACCACAGAGCATTTAAAAGACTGGAAATTATAGGCAGAGGGAAAAGCAGTCCAAGCAAGATCGTTCCAGAAATAAGAAGACAGTTCCAGAATGATCCAGTTGCATACACTCACATTAAACTGGGATGAACGAAGCAAAGGTGAACTGGGTGAAGTGACAGCAAGAACAAGACGGTGAGACAAGGCTGATTGCAGGTGTTTTTACCTGACGAAGCTGGACCACTCCCACACCTTGCATGCGAAGTTGTGGTTCCGTGAAAGCTCCCTAACACCTTTCCCTAAGCGATTTATTTTGCTCATTTCACCTTACTGTCCTATTCTGTTCTATACTCTGTTCACTTTAACTTGGCCAAAAAAATCCAAACCCTCCATCTTGAATGCTGAATTTTAACAGATAAACACTAGAATATGATGCTAGTCACAAAGAAGTGCTACAGAAATGACGTAGAGCCACAGTATTATCTTTTCCTGCTACTGAGCTATGTGAAATAAGCTGCAAAAGGATGAAAATATGGGCCAGGTTAAAGTGAATGTCCTATGGTAAAATACACCCACCACGCTGCTTGCACCTGGCCATCACCTGAGCTGGAAGGGGTTAGGTAGCTTCGACGGTAATAATAATAATAATAATAATAACAATAATAATAATATAATCCAAGTACATGAGGGAGAGTGGCCTGATAAAGGAAAAGATATAGAGTTTGGTATCAGATAAACAGAGAGAGAGAGAGAGAGAGAGAGAGAGAGAGAGAGAGAGAGAGAGAGAGAGAGAGAGAGAGAGAGAGAGAGACGTTAGATTATTTCTTGATAAAATAAAATTGGGTCGTGGAGAGCTCAGACACCGAAAAATTACACACACACACACACACACACACACACACACACACACACACACACACACACACACACACACACACACACACAAGCTTAGGAGCGGTCTTTAAATGAATGAAGAAGAACCCAAGGCCTACTGCGAAAAACCTTATGTATATCTGTTGTGAAAGCCAGAGGTGAAAATAAGAAGAATTAATAAACAAATATAATAAGACAGTTATCAACACTTTTAATTAATTCTCCTTTTATAAATATACTGAATGAATTGCACTTGGGCGTAAAGAAAAGGTCGATGTTTACTATACTGACTTCTTTGTGTGTGTGTGTGTGTGTGTGTGTGTGTGTGTGTAAAGAAAGACACAGTGACTAAGCTTATTTCACTTCCTGTTATTGTCAAGCCAAACAGAATGAGTGGACAGCATCAAACATTCAGTCAGTGGAATTAATTTATATTTTATTTTTCTCCCCTCCTATGATTTTACTCAGCTGTGGAGAGAGAGATTTTGAAAAGGTGAAATACGGTGATGCATCTTATTAAACCATTCGCTACAAAGATAGTGAGAGAGAGAGAGAGAGAGAGAGAGAGAGAGAGAGAGAGAGAGAGAGAGAGAGAGAGAGAGAGAGAGAGAGAGAGAGAGAGAGAGGAGAGAGAGAGAAAGCGGCAGTATCAAAATATTACCGATGTCCTGGTGTGAGGAAGGATTTAACCCGGCAAGGTCAGAAGGTGCGTCACTGCAGTGTCCACGTGAAGCGCTATCCCTACTCATCAACGACAGGAAAAAAAATAGACAGCCTTGTGCAGCTTTGACGTCAGAAAGCCAGAATCCGGCTGTTTACATCCTTGGAGGCGAACGAGTAGGAAATAAGAGTAAAAAGAAGATAAAGAATAAAAAAATGGGTGGGCGAATAGAAAATGGTATGTGCGCGTCTGTGTTCGTGTGTTTTATTAAAGGGGTGAATGAATTTGTCCTTTGTGTGTGTGTGTGAGAGAGAGAGAGAGAGAGAGAGAGAGAGAGAGAGAGAGAGAGAGAGAGAGAGAGAGAGAGAGAGAGAGAGAGAGAGAGAGAGAGAGAGAGAGAGAGAGATGGAGGGGGCGGGGGTGTTTGGGTCTGAGTGGATGCGTCAGGGGTACGTGGGGTGGGACGAACCGGGTAACTGCAGGTGGGGCGAGGTAGGTATGCGTTGGGTGTGACTGGTTTGTATGTGCCTGGGTGTGTGTGTGAGTACGGGAGAGGGTGTATGTGTACGAGTGAGGGCGTGTGTGTGTATGAGAGAAGGAGTGTGTGTACGAGGGAGGGCGTGTATGTGCGGAGGGAGGACGTGTATGTGCGTGGGAGGGAGTGTCTGTACGGTGGGGGGTATAAGATCATGATATTGCCTGTGGCGGTAGGTAAGGTGAGGTGGGGTGAGGGAGAGAGGGCAGGAGGGACGGGGTGATGCTGTCTTATCGTATTTTGTTACCATGAAGGGAAGAAGACTGCAGTGGGTGCAGATGGACTCACAGGGAAATAGCTAAGAAGAATGTAGTGCTAGCAGATAATTAGATAGATAGATAGCTGAATATACAAGGTGTCCCATTTATATCAGATATATTTTAATCTGATGCAGTATATGTAGCCACCTTATAACTGGGTAAAATATTATCTTTGTCACAGTTGGTCACGAATTAATATCGGAGAATGGTAGTGTTACTGGTGCACAGAGTTTACCGAGAACTGAAAGACCAAATGGCTCCATACAGTGCCTCCATATTATTCTTTATCAGTACAGGAAGACTTTACTCGTCCAAATTCTTTAGACAGCCCGCAGTGAGAAGAGCAGAAAATATTGCTCCCATAGATATTTTTTTGTATCGTCGGCTTTCAGCAAAATGTGACGTGGCGGGAAGAACTTCTGTGTTGTATGCTCCACTGAAAGTACACGATCATAGAGGGCAATAAATAAATAAATAAATAAGTAAATCTAATCTGTCCACAAGCATGATATTTATAGTTTTAAATCTAGCCCTTCTGCTTCGAAAAATCTATCCCAGAGCAAGTAAAATTTTCTGGAGACTGCGCAGAATAAATAAGAGATGTTGCAGGGAAGGGATTGGGTCTATAAATTTCTGTGGCTCGCTGGCTGTTAATATGAAAGTAATAAAGCAGATGAGAGGATGCAACTACTTACCGTAAGATAGCTGCAGTTTAGAAGAGGTTAATTACCCTAAAACAATTCCACTTTACAAGGGAGATTAATAAATTCCAGATGACAATTGGGAGGGAGTGGGTGGGTGGTGGTGGTGATGGGATGATTTGTTTGGTGACGGGAGGAGGAGAGGAGACGGTAAGATGAGAGGGAGGAAGGGATGGAAGGACGTATTGAAGCATTGTGTCTGAGCCATATCTACACACACACACACACACACACACACACACACACACACACACACACACACACACACACACACACACACACACACACACACACACACACATACGCACACGCAAAACAAGATTCTTTCATTTCATCAAGAGCAGTAACCCAATCGTGGCAAAACTCTACGGTCTTAGGGATGCAATTTTCCGATGCACAAAAACTCACCTGCAGCACGTGTACAGCAGCCACCCAGCACGACTCAACTGCAGGATCCAGAAGGTGGCATGCAATTACTGGATACACGAACCACGAAAACAGAGCAAGTTCCAGAATGATGGGCAAAGGTGGGCTCTTCCAGTACTTCATAAACTAAACTTATGGATATGTGTACCCTTGTGGACATAAATATCGATCCACTGCCGTACGATAACTAGCAAGACGGTGAACAGTGACTTTTGAAACTTAGTGATATTACCTTCGAAATCCAACACACTTTTCATAAAACTGGGTAAGAGTTTCGTAGTTCTTCGATAAAAAAGTGGAGCGATATTCCCGACTGCAACTGTATCCGAACACCTTAAATGTCTTGCAGTATGACACAACAAACAAAGTGACAATTGTCCTCTGATGGTGTTTTAAATAAGTACCTTGAGAACGAGCTCCGTAGTCTATTATGGAATTGTAAAGGGATGAGCCAGGTAAACACATAATTATACCAGCCATGCAGGTGTGTTGAGGTACCAGCTGAAGATATTATGCATCGTAACTTTCAGGTAACTCTAATGAAAAATAAACCTGTGGGAGTGTAACAACGAGTGAAGATAAGAACGAGAGCAAGAAGAAACAGAGAAATCAGGAACCATACTTTCAGGAAATGCAGATTAAAAACATCCTTGTAGTGCTGGGCCTAAGGAAAGCAGGGCATTGCATTACGACACTGCTTGAGTTACTTGTGGTTGAACTTTTGTGACTTATAGAAGAAAAATAATGAGAGCAGACTGAAGACGAAAATATGACTGACACCTGCAGTAAAGATGAAGGCATTAACTTATCCTTGCCTAAACATGCCTTGCTGGAGAATTATAGCTACATATCTGTCCAATCAGTCGTCAATATTTGCAGCTTCAAAGGGAACGTGTTGCTCTAATTTATTTATAGAAATCATCGAGGAATGAATATCACTGACAGGCTATTTCCTCTTTGTTAATACTAGTACTGCAACAAATGAACAACAGTGAAATGTACATAGCAAAGTTACTATTTGTTCCATATTTCAGTCCTCCATGGCCAGAGGATGAACGTAGGGAGCCCAGGCTAGGCTGATTAGCACTGACATTCTAGGCAAGAGTGACCAGTCACTGAGTGGTATTATGTGAGGCATATACCTCAAACATCCCTCGCATCTAAATCCTTATGGGCCACACCTATTTGGAGCGCCTCAGCACACTAAACGACCAGGTGTCCATTTGATTATATGGTTACCACTCAACGCAGTTAAATGGTTTCCTGGACTAAAGAAAACATTAATTTATTGTGTCAGTCATTGTTGAGTCACGTAGCTCTTCATCATGTGAGTGGATGGTGTGAGCTCCCACCTACCACAGTTACCACATAGATATATAAAACAAAACGTGGTAAAAGACACGCCGTTTATAAGTACATTATTGCTGAGGCGTCCTTGATAAAGCTAACAGAGCGTAGGAAATGATTTATGGGAGCTTTTATTTTTTTTTAATTATAAACAGTTCTCGCGTGCTCTCGGGGTGTGTCGCAAAAGCAATCTGATCTCTGCTCAGGATAGTGCGGACTGTGCGGTGGTGGGAGCGCGCGCGCGCGTGTGTGTGTGTGTGTGTGTGTGTGTGTGTGTGTGTGTACCTCGGACCTAGGAAGCCGGACTCTTATTCCTAAAACTACGTATCGCAACCCACGTGACGTCACATCCTTACACTCAGAGAATGCACGAGGTGTAACAGTTATAATTTACACACACACACACACAGACACACAGACACACAGACACAGACACACAGACACACACACACACACAGACACACACACACACACACACACACACACACACACACACACACACACACGGACCGCTCTCCTCTAATATTAGTCCCTCTCCAGTTATTGCCCATTTTAGAGTCCCTTATCTATTATCTCCTAGTTTATATCAGTATCTCATTATCCTTCCATATGCTTTGGGGGACATTCTCTCTCTCTCTCTCTCTCTCTCTCTCTCTCCATGTTGTCCTTGACTCCATGTTCCCCGGACACTAAAATAATCTATACTTCCCCTCTTCCTTCCTCCTGTACTCCTCTTGTGGACTTATTTTATGCTGCGTTGTATTATTATTATTATTTTTTTTATGTGTTCGACTCTGGGAATAGGCTTCACAGCCTACTATCAAGGCCCAGCAGTCCTCCTACATACCATACACCTCTATTGCCTTACTATTCTATTTTTCACTGTATTTGGCAGTCTTTATTTACTTACGTTTTATTCATTCTTACTTGGCTTTCACCGGCATTGACCTCTGAGTGTTGGGATTTGTAATGGAGGGTAAACAAAGAATCTAAATGCAAAAATAATGCTGATCGAAACAACATTAAAATTAAAAATAAATTAAGTAAATTATGAGTGAGCTTTAGCCATTATCTGCGATGTTTGTGCTAAGGGAATCTTAAGCTGAAGTTCGCAAAGCTGGAGAAAATTCCAAGCTGTACTGTGATTGTCTTATGGCACAGGGAATATCAAAGTAATTATTTCTACAGATCGAAGAGCATAGCATAACTTTTTCCTTGCTTACAGTTTGATTACCCCAGTGTGAATGCTTATACCAAAAAACTGAATATGTGAAAAGGAAGCTAAATGTGCAGCTACACTAACTCGAAATTTGATATACAAGATGAAACACAAACACAGCACTGAGCCTTTATCGGAACTCTGTGGCCGGTGCGTCGTTTCCTCTTGACAGTCACGTGTTCCGGGAGGTGTTCCGCAACCCTAAGAAGCACATCACTGCTAAAATCAATGAAGCTGACGTCTGAAGTACTGTGAAAGAGCATTAGGACAAAATCTCGATAAATTATAAGTAAATTAAAAAAACTTGGAAGCACTTGCACACTTACCCAATAATTTTGTCTTGTGGTGTGTGTACTGATTGACTCCATGATGAATATTGACCACCAGTTCCCTCACAGTTCGAAGCTTCATAGGGTCGAAGCAGATGCCCCTTTTCCTACAGATTTCCTTCCATTTTTCAGAGTCTTCTAGAAAATGTGCGTTAGTTCCATGACAATTGTTTTTTCTGTAACTCTAGCTTTTCTGGATCCGTCGCGTTCAAAATTCCAGTGGTGTTTATAATAATCTGTAATACAGTGTACTAGTTTGCAATCTACTATATGCTTGCACTCCACATATTCTCACCATCACCAGCAATACAGTACTGAGAGCACCGTAGGATGAGTCAGATTGCTCACTTGAAAAATAATTAATCTTTTCATTACGGTGACTCATTTTCCTTGCTTTATTCTTTGCAACTTTCAAACGAGTGTATTCAGCTTAGAATTTTCGAATCGGGGAGTTACAATATATATACATACATACATACAAATATATATAAATATATATATATATATATATATATATATATATATATATATATATATATATATATATATATATATATATATATAGACACACACAGACACACAGACACACCCACACCCACCCACACACACGCACACCATTTTTTTTTTTTTTTATGTGTCCGACCCTGGGCATAGGCTTCACAGCCTGCTTTTAAGGCCCAGTAGCCCTCCTACATACCGCACACCTCTACATGTCACCACTTCGGCACTAACACCCACCGTCCATACTGAATACATGCTAGGGCCGTCTCATACAGGACTGGTGTATAAACCCCTTCAATACGATATGTACACCATTAACCCCTTCAATATGAGACGTCTTTTACAGGCAGATTAGTCATTAGAAAGTAACAAGAATAGGAAAAAGAAAAGGACGTCACGAAATTTAGTGTTCTGTCTGTCTGTCTGTCTGTCTCTCTCTCTCTCTCTCTCTCTCTCTCTCTCACACACACACACACACACACACACACACACACCACGCCAGCTTATTCCTCCAATGCAGTTCCTCCACACAAGGAAATTGCTCTTCCTTGACGCGCCGAACAATTTCCTTTCTCGTATTTCTGTATTTCCTTCCACGCTCTTGCAATAAACTTTTCTATCTTGCTGTTGCCTCTTGTTGCATGCATTGTTGAGGTGATGTTGACGAGTAACTTAGATCTAGTGTGTTTGGCCGGTATTCTAGTCGGTTATGGAAGCTCCCAACACCTTTACCTAGGCGATTTATCTTGCTTATTACACCTTTTCATTCGCTGTGTTACTTAAATCATTCTAGTATCACCATATTCTGCATAAATAACGTACAAAAGCCATATTAACCAGCCATATCCAAAATTAAGTCGCTAAGGAAGAGGTGTTAGGGAGCTTCCTTAACCATTACAGTAAGGGTCAAAAGTTGTGCCAGGTGGAATTACAGGCTGGGTGGAATCATTCAACACTCCTTACTTCATGCTCATAAAGAGTAATCCCTTCAGTACGATTTAATTTAGTTTCGTAGACATTTTTATAACGCTAGAAGAGGTAAGAAAATACATGGAAATTAGAGCAATGACTGGTTGAAGCTTCTAGTGCTAATATTTATAACATACCTCGGTTATAATATCTTCTATTGTACGATTAAAGAAACGCCAGCCTTCTAGTTCAGTTTACCCTTACCGTTTTCTTTGATACAACTTTGAAATACTCAGTGTCAAGTCCGTAGAGTTTATCGGTAAGTGTGTTATGGTTATCTAATATTTCTTAAGTTTTCTTTTAACGCTTACTTTCCTAAAGTACGATTGGAATGAAAATTATTTGAGTTTCCCATCACCGTGTTCTTTGATGCAGCTCTGAAATACTCGAGTGTCAGTCCGTAGAGTTTAGCGGCCGTGTCATTGGTGATTTCTTAACATTGCTTTATTAACGATTTATTCTGCAATTTACACCTTAATATCTCCCCATTTGTCTCTCTCTCTCTCTCTCTCTCTCTCCCCGTTCAATTGAGGGATATTCCATTAGTTAGCGACTTGAATACTTTTCGGGTTAATTCTTGTACTGCTAGGTATTCCCTCAGTTGAAGATGGTCTGAATTTAGTTAAAAAAAAAAATCTTTTATCTATATCTGTATCTGCCTTTCCATGTATCAATTGATGTGTGCCTATCTATCTGTCTGTTTATCTATCTGTCTGTCTGTTTCTGTCATTCCATCCATCCATCTATCTGTCTATCAGTCTATCAGTCAATCAGTCATCCAGTCAGTCAGCCTATCTATCTACCTACCTACTTACGTACCTACCTACCCATCCATCCATCCATCCATCCATCCATCCATCCATCCATCTATCCATCCATCCATCCATCCATCCATCCATCCATCCATCCATCCATCCATCCATCCATCCATCCATCCATCCATCCATCCATTCAACCATCCATCTATCCATCCATCCATCCACCTATCCACACCCAGATGCGTCCACCAAAGAGCGTAAACAGTAATACCAAATTCTTACCCTAACGAAATAAATCTAGCGAAGTTACCCATGTCTTTATTTATATAGCAAAGAAAACGAGTCTATCAGAGCTTAGAGATAATGATAATAGTGATAAGGGGATGGGTTTTACAAGTCATATATAGCCATTGCGAAAAAAAAAAAAAAGAGTGATAAGAATGTGTTGGTTCATGCCCTGTTGTTGTGGTTATTATTTTTATTATTATTATTATTGTTATTATTATCATTATTATTATTATTATTATTATTATTATTGTTATTATTATTATTATGTTTGTTATTATTATTATTATTATTATTATTATTATTGCAACTATTAGAATAATTATTACCATCATCATTATCACCATCATCATCATCATTATCATCAAAATCATCATTATTATTATTATTATTATTATTATTATTATTATTTATTTATTTATTTATAAGAACCTAGAGTATGGGAAAATGGTCAGGGGAGGGCACAGAGGTGTGAGAGGAGGGGTGGGGATGGAGGGGTGAGAGGATGGGTGAGGATAGTGGGGTGAGAAGAGGGGTAGGGATACACTCCGTCAAGGGTCTTTGAGATGACAATGCAGTAGCAATGGTTTCACCAAAATCCCCCAGAAGAGACTGAAGGAATGTAAGAAGATGGCCAGCACACGATCGCCAATAAACCCACAGTGGCGATGAGAAAGGCTATGAAAAGAAATGTACGTCGTCATCTTTCTGTTCGGTATTGCCTCAGAGTCAAAGAATTTAGAAATACAAAAGATAACAGCAACTGAGCCATACCTAGAGGACTGAGAGCAAACATCCAGCAATAAGGAAATATACCAGTTGACGGAAAAAGGCAAGAGAGTGTTGCCTAGGCAGAATATCCACACAGAACCACAGTATTTGACCCCTGCACAAGAGACCCCATCAATATTCTGTGATAATTTAGTAACGAGGCCAGTGAGGGCAGAAAATACATCTTTTAAGGAAATTTTAATGAAAAGCATGATGAGGTTAGAGGGAGAGACAAAGCGCCGGGAACATCCAAGGACAGCTAGAGGCAAATAGCTTATGTAAAGAGTTGAGCTTTATCGAGGAGGAACCAGCTACAGAACCATCAGAGTGAGAAGATGGAAGGCAAGAGGAAGAAATAAGCTACTGTAGATGTGCCAGAAGGAATGGGAAGAATTTGCATTATCAGGTACATTGCACCAAGAAAAGAATAATATTTTTAGCAAGATGGAGAACGGATTTAAGATGATTCTTGCCAAAAATTTAAAGTTCACATGGGTTACAGTTGAGGTGGTGCCTTTGTGCTGGTGCAGTTTGAATGCCGCCTAAGTGCTGTGGACAACGCTAAAGATGCATAATTAAATCAATCCTTTTTGATTCGGTATTACTTTTAGGATAAGAGAAAAACTGTACTCTTTCATTCCCCAAAAGATAACCTCTGTAATACGCAAAGCACACACATATAGCTCTTAGGCATGGAAGCACAAATCGTTCCAGGAAAAGTCAAAGAAGTACTGCCTGAGGGTCCCCCAAGTGGCATCGTAAAAATCCGAGACACAGCTTCTTGAGAGGATCCATAGGCCTTTGTGGAAAAAGAAGGCAGGTCGCTCAAAGAAGGTTCTCGATAGGAGTAGTTCGATGGAGAAAGGAGTTTGACGGAATAAGCAGAAGGATTAGTTGTAGGAAAGAAGTCATGTGTTGCTACTCTGTCCAAGGCACTCAGGGGTACTTGAAGGGTGCTGTACAGGATGCTTTAGGTCATTACGAAGGAAAAATAATGAGGGCTGCTGCTGATAGCCTCATGTCAGCCGGGTTTCGATAAGGAAGAGAAGAGGAGGTTGACAGAAGATGTAATGTTTGAAAGAGAGGAAGTTAGAGGAAAGATCACGAATTTTGCAGAAACTGATAGAAAGTGAGTCAGACAATGGTCCTTGACATCTCTGTTATCACCAGGAGAAGCGCCACAACTGGGGGTATTTATGGTTGGTTATAAGCGTGCCATAATTTGAATAATTTTGGGAAAGGGTCGTGTATAGTGTCATATGTTTGTAGTTTACTGTGTATACAGTAAGGTGTATTTAGTGTGGTGTGTGTATTAAGATGTAATTAGTGTAGTGTATGTGTTTTAGTGTGTTTGTAATAATATGCATGAGGCTTAGTGTATATAGCTTAAGTGTAGTTTAGTTAGTGAGAGGAAAATGCATAGCAGAGTATATAGAACTTTCACATCAAATTGGCTCAGCTATTCGTCCTTTTGTAGCTTATTTCACGCAGCTCAGTGACGGAGAAAGACATTGCTACGGTTCTACATCTTTCCATATCACATCTTCGTGACTAGCATTACAGTCTAGCGATAATCTAGTGTTACAACTCAGCACTCAAGATGAATGGATAGCAATTTTAAGCCAGGTTAGAGTAAAAAGAGTATAGTGAAAGAGGAGTTCCAGCTCTTCCTATTAAAAGAATTGCCTTAACCTTGGGATTACTGCCCTGTTCGACTGGTGATAGAGTCTGTTTCGTAGGGCAGTTAACTTCATTATTGTTAACGATGGACACACACACACACACACACACACACACACACACACACACACACACACACAAACATTCTAATACTTACCCCGCCACCCTCTCTCTCTCTCTCTCTCTCTCTCTCTCCAAAAAACTCTTCCTTCCTGAGGCGAGGGGAAGGGAGCGAGGTGGGGCGAGGCGAGGTGAGAGTGCGGTTGTTGTGACGGAAACACCTGGCGCTGACCTCACGGTAATTGATTTCTTGCTCACCTGGATGGACTTAAAGGAGAACTGGGCAGACAGGCGAGCAGGGAAGAGGCCAGGTGGAAGTACTGAGAAAAGGGGGGGGGGCATGAGAGAGAGAGAGAGAGAGAGAGAGAGAGAGAGAGAGAGAGAGAGAGAGAGAGAGAGAGAGAGAGAGAGAGAGAGAGAGAGAGATCTGAACAGGTAAAAGAGCTAAGTACATCATGATGCGAAAGAAAATATAGGTAACTGCGTAATCAAGTGGACTAGAGGGGTTCAAGGAAGGGAAAGCTACTGTAGTCCTTTCACCTTAACTTGACCAAGATTTTTGTCCCGTGGCAGCTTATTTAATGTGATTCAGTGGCAAAGGAAGCTAAAACTGTGACTCTACAGCCTTTCCATAGCACTTCTTCGTGACTTGCACCATATTCTAGTGTTAATCTATTGCTACAACTCAGCATTCAAGATGGGAAGATGGGAATTTTAGGCCAAGGTAGAGGGAAAAGGGCTATGAAGGCCTTGATATGAAAAAGAGAATTGATAGATAAAATAAGAGGTTATCAAAGGAAGAAATAGATATACGAGATGTTGCAAAAAAAAAAAAAGTTCTGAAAATGGTCTTATTAATCTGTTATGTGCAGCTTGTGTTTTGTGGATTTGTTTCTTGTACTCATTCACGCAGCTATACTCTTTTTACTCTAACCTGGCACAAATTTTGTCCTTTTGGAGCTCATTTCACATGCAAAATGGCTGAAAAAAGGCACTGCTGCAGCTCTATATCCTCTTCATACCACTTCTTCGTGACTAGCACCATATTCTACTGTAAAACTATTGTTACAGCTCGGCATGCAGGATAGAAAGATGGCAATTTTACGATAAGTTAAAATAAAAAGAGTACAGTTGCCACATATCACCAGACAACACGATATCACGCTCCAGTGCACCGTAGCAAGAGCAAGGCTAAGACTGTGACTCGCCTGCCATCGAGCTTTCTCTCCTGTATCACTGTCAGGATTGTTCCACGTATCCTCACACGTGTCCAAAGGGAGCATAGTGTCATTCCTTCCTCCTCCTTGAATCATCGGTATGTACTTGACCTGATGTTCTTATCCAAGGTCATAACAGGTAATGAATCTTAGTTACACATATATGACCCTGAGGCAAATGAGGGAGGTTCTAGTGGCCTCGACTCCAAAAGCTCGTCAGTCTGGATCTCAGTTAAAGGTTGTGTTGCTTTTACCATCTTGACATGGAAGGAATTGTGCACACAGAACTTCTCCCAGATGTAGTGCTATTAATTCATCTTGCTAGCTGGAAGGTTTTGAAGCATTTACGTGAGATAGCGAGATGTAAATGACGTGACGTGGAATGGGGGGATGGTCGCTCCACCATGACAAACTCCCACCATACCGGAGTCATAAAGTTATATACCATCACATAACACATACACTCGTGGCGGCCAATAGGTATTTTGGTGTTTGTGTTTCTCTGTATGCTTGTGTATTTTTTCTTACAGATTATAGGCTGCTCTGTACGTTAACTGGAATCAGATGAATAATATCCGTTTCTGCTAGCTGCTATTTTCACTGGTAGACAAGTGTACATACACACACACACACACACACACACACACACACACACACACACACACACACATACATACATACATACATACATATCTATCTATCTATCTATACACACACACACACACATATATATATATATATATATATATATATATATATATATATATATATATATATATATATATATATATATCTTTGTGTGGACAGATACTTAAGCGACTTGAGTTTTTAATAAACAACTTTCCATCAGAGAAAAATTCATATCTTTCCTGTAGGAGTATTGATGAATGATATTCAAATAGGAAGAAAACAAGCTGTATTAAAATAATTTATTATATAATAATCATGTCTCACATTACATACATAAAATAAATTAATTTCACATTGTATCTTTCGGTCAAGGACGGTTTATAAAAAGAATATAATATATAATTCAAACTCTAGCATCATATAAACACGACTAGGACAATCATGAAGGTGCTACTCTCAGGAATCAGAAACAGAGGAGAGAAACATGTGTAAATGCCTTCAAACACTTCATAATGTTTGAAGATTAGAGGCAGCAAAGCTTTATGTGCCAAGAGCCTCATACAACATCGTCATTACCATAAATATAATGAAACTGGATAAAACATAGACGGCTTGTGTTGTCATTGGTGGAGACCGGTCCGCTGTGGTAGCAGTCACCCCCACAGAAGCCTCGTATAGGGTGTGCTTACTGGACTCTAAACCGCAGTGGTGAGCACCCACCCACCGGCGTCTTTGGCAGATGGATCTACTGGACGCCAAGCTCCTCCTGCAGGCGGCGTCTGCGGCAGCGAGCCTCGTCCCAGTCCAGGTAGGAGGACTCGATGTGGCGGGCACTGAACGCCTCGTAGCCCTCACGACCGTGTAGGCAGCGCACGTTGTCCAGCGTCATTATGTCGCCTGAGGAACACAACAGGATATTTAGCTGCAGTAACATATGCATACCTCTGCAGCACACAGCAACACTTCACTCATTGTCGTGTTACCTGCCCTGACGACATTAAGGTAAAATATCTGAATATTTAATAGCCACATTTATACCAAATAAAATGACAGTACATAATGGTACGGTGTCACAAGAGCATACAAGGCACCCCATCTAATTATATCTAGGAAAACGCATATGACTCCAGCAGTGGGCTGTGAATGATATTTACCTTCATCCATCTTGAAGTTGATGGCGTTATCGTAGAGAATATCGTTGTACAGCTTCAGCGCTTCGTAGAATTTCTTTACCTTCTCAGGGGATGCGTCCATGTGAGAGTCCCTGATGGCGTGGTTGACTGCGATGCGAGTGACTTCCTTGTTGCTGTTAAGTCTGAGGAGAAAAATGAGAATTTAGTAATGGGTCAGCGCACTACAGTACTCTTTTGTAGCTTTTCAGTCTGAGCAAATGCGTGAGTTTAGGTAAAAGTCACCACATTAATTCTTTGTCGCTATTCAGCCTGAGGAAAAGGATCTGCGTATGGATCAAGTGGAAATTCTGTGACCTATATTACAATGATTTTGCAGGAAAAGTATTTTCCTGTGAGGATAGGTAGCGGTCATGTGTGATTGAATAGCATGTACTCCAATATACTAACAGTCAAAGTATGTGCCTGTACATGAGAAACTTACGTGAGAACTGGGAACTTTGAGATCTTGTGGAACTTGTCCATCTCCCAGGGGTAGTTGGCGTGACCCTTGTCCCAGAAGTAGATGTCGGTGGAGGTAAGAGCCTCGAAGGCCTCTGGGTGGTTCCTGCGGAGAATCTCGGCGCCAAAAAGTCCATCGCTGACCACACTCTCACCCCCGGAACCCAAGTGTTGCTTCACACAGTGGATGAAGATGATCTGCAACAAACAACTCCGATTATCACCTATACCAAGCAGGACCTGAAGTATATCAGAAAATATTGTAATCATAATACAGTACCAACTTAAAAGTAACCAGACTTTTTAATCCTTATCTATTGGTACAAGATAAGCCAACTCACCCCTGGCATGTGCTCGTACTGTGGCAGGTCGTTGTGCATGCCCAGCTTGGCGTTGGTGAAGGCCACGTTGTTGGTGTTGGGGCGGTTGATCACTGGAGAGTGAGGTCTGTGGACAGTCAGTTTAGCTGTGTTAGTTTATTGTTCAGGGGATATAAGTTGTTTTCAAATTATTTAATTACGTGTGTAAGTATTTAACAGTGTATATATATGGATCTGAGTAGGACTGACCCATAATGAGATGGCTTGACGTATGCGATGTGCTCGATCATCTCTGGTCCAGCCACGTCTCTGTCCGGTGCGTTCTTGAGCATGGCCGACCCCTCCCGCTCCATGGTCAACAGCCACTCCAGCAGCGTCTTGGGGTTGGTCTTCAACTCACTGTAATCGAACTCCCGCAGACGGTGGTCGGCGCCCCAGGGTACCTGTAACGGGGCTTCAATTGGTAAGTGGCATACTGTGATATCTATTATAGCAGTTGGTTTAGACCCATGGAGATTCAAAAATTATTGGTGCATCTCTTTCTTGAAGGTACTGACATGTTTGCTTTCAATATGCAAATAGAAGTTTAAATAACTGCCTTTAATATCATTGACTAATCTGTTTTGGTTAGTCTCGTGTTAGGGTAGACGCAATTACAACTTTTCAAAAGACGATTATTATGAAGGAAATATTAATTACAAGCGGCACTGACCCTCTTGAGAGCGTATCTGTTCCTCTGGTGGGCTCTGGCTGCTGGTGTGAAGGCTCGCTCCTTCAGCCACTGGCCAGAGAACTTGCTGGAGTGGCCATCACTCCACATCAACTCAAGACCATCCTCGATCTCCTGCCAACATGTAAAGCAAAGATTATACTCTGTCCACTTTAACTTGGCCTAATATTTCGATGCGAGGTTGTAACGTGAGATTAAGACTAGATTTTGGAGCTAGTCACGATAAAGTGCTGTAGACGGATGTACAGCCATAATATTATATTTTTCTGTCACCTAGGTGCAGGGTATGAGCTGCAAAAGGACAAACATTTCGCCAAGTTAAGATGAACGAACTAAAATTTCTGTCATACCACTTCTAGGCAAAGATGGCTGCCTCCTATACCAGCATGGTGTCATTTAGCACATCATGTACCAAATAACACAAGTGTACAATAGCACTTGCAGTGACTGACCTGTACGGATGTTGGGTGGATGTTAACATCGAGGTCGGCAATGATAAACTTTCTGCCGAGCGCCTCCTGGCTGTAGCAGTCTGGACACTGGCAGTTGTCCCGCAGCCACACGTACGGCAGCTGCGCCGACGTGCCATCACCGAACTTGACGCGCAGGTAGTGTTGATCTGCAACAGCCTGCAACACACCGCTGCCTGAAGGGTGTGGAAACGCAAGGAATTATTTACTCACTTAAGCACTTACTCACTAACATTCATACTCAGTCATTAACTTATTCACCCACTCCCCCAATTTACGAACTAATCATCTTTAAAAAGGTAAATAAATCTACAATCCTGCTGAAGAAGACAATATATATATATATTTTTTTTAGATGTGTAAACTGGGCCTTTCTCAGTTCATATACTACGGGATGTTGAAAAGTAAACCGAAAAAGGATTTATTTTAGATTCTGTATACCAATAGAAACATAAATCCTATTTCCAACTCACATGGGACGGGCGTCTCCTTGAAGGCCACTTGCTGACGGGCTGCAGCGGCCAGACTCAGTCCTCGTTTCCCGCAGGTGCATTTGGTACACGCTGAACGAACCTACAAAACAAGACGGTACACAAGTTACCAAGACGCCTTGACCGGTTCTACTGTGAATTCGTGTTCACTTGAGCCTAGGAGGTTTTGCAGCATCTCTTAGTGATTTATCTTGAATACTACACATCAGTATGGTCTGATTTGCATGAATATCCTTTTTAAGCCACAGTAGATTAAATAAATAAAATGCAAGAAAATATTGCGGTGTCATATAAGAAAATACAATATGCTATTAAGGAAGCCTCATAAGCTGACGAGAATATTGTACCTGGACGTAAGTTATAATATACTTCGAAAAATAGGAGTAAAATCCAGTTTATTGAGAGCTTTCTAAAGACGAATGCCGTCAAAATAAATTAGTCAATATCCGATGGTAATTCAAAGTCATTATTTCGTTTAAAAGACAGTGTTTTATCAAAGTACAGTATATCAGTGAATATTCTGTATTCATTTGAGACTGATATCCTTATACCTAATGCCATAGATTTTGAAAATGTATTAGTGATTACTCTCTGTTACTTCAAAATTGATATCTTTATGTTTAATGATAATGATGATAAAAAATGTACTATTGATTATTATTGTGCTTAACATAAATTATACATTAGATTAACTTATGATTATTATTACAGTTAGTAGGTGAGAGGTCTGTCTTCTTTCCTGCCGCTGCGTCTTCTTTCCTCTGCTCCATCAACAAATCTGTCACAACAAAGCTTGGGTTGATATAAGGCAGCCCCAGAGACCCACAACGCACACCTACAGCCACGTTAAGGAAAATCTACCTAATTCTAACTATTCTAAACAACCCAGTAGATAAAAAAGTCCTTAATACTCTCTATCCTAAATACCCATTAGAAGACAAAGCTGTTTGGACCACTACATCGTTATGATCATTGCTAACCATCATTTATCCTATACTGTGCAATATACTGTGCAAGAAAACGAAGACTTTGTGCTCCCTGCAGCCTATAACCTATGCATGCTAATGAAGCTTAACAGAAGACTAAAACCTATTGATGAACTGCATCCTAATATTACTGAGAATCGACTAATCATCAGTGTTTCTATGTTAGACATGTCAGTTTCTCGAATAAGATGCTTGTGTGTGTGTGTGTGTGTGTGTGAACGTTTAACGCGGTACATACACCCCTGAAGGATAGGTACCTGCTATTACCACTCTCATATTCAAAGCTAAATTAACAAATTGTAAACCAAATAAATAGCCCAAAATAAACCTTGTGCAATTATTCTTTTTCTAGAGGTGCATTGATCTTAGAAATCCCTTTGGCTAATAAATAAAAACAATCAGTAACAAGATTAAGGAAGAGAAGAAGAGTGCTTTGCGAAAGGACAAGGTTGAGGTCACCATACCTGTGTTCTGGCGACGCCGCTGAGAGCAACCAAGCCGGATAGGACAGCCCGGGTGTAGCGAAGGTTGGACATGATTCAGGATCTGGTGGTTCGCTGCTGTGGGAACCTTAGGTGCTGTGAGAACCTGAGGCGTTGGGAGAACTTGAGGTGCTGTGAGAACTTGAGGTGCTATGGGAACCTTCCTGGCCAAGGGTGAGGGCAGGTGTAATGGCCAGGCAGCGGCACCGCGGTATATATACGATGCGAGGGGTCGTGTTGCCACGTTGGACGCCACCTGCCCGCGAGATGTGATGTCAGGCGCCATGATAAGGTTATCGGGGAAAATGGTGACTTGCGGATGAGTCTCTCGTAGGAGGAGTGTAACACATTTACGTCAGGTGGACTTTGAACTGCGTTACTTTACTGCAAAACTCTCTCAGGCTCCTGTGACTCACTCTTAGCTTAGTAAAATCGTCTGGTGTTAGCCCAGTTAAAATGCTACAGTTGCCGCGACCACGAGAACGTTAATAGTGTCAGCAAAATTCTATCAGGTTCTTATGACTCACCTGACTGAAAAATGAATTAATAAATAAATGAATAAAAAGATAGAATAAACAAAATGAAATAAAATAAAATAAAAATACATAAATAATCGTCCGACGTTAGCTGAAATAGAGCACGAGAGTTGTCGCGACCATGAGAAGGTTGTAATCTCTTTTGTGTCTTGGTACGACCGATTCATTCCAGTTGTGAGTGAAGGCACGTGGGCCAGTCAGCCGAGATTACCCTGCCATATCTTACAAGGACTGCCGCCTCACACACCAGGGGGGGCATCGACCCCTCTGGCCCCCACACTCTAAACAATGTAGGGCACAGAGTACACACCATGCAGGCAGGCACACTGATACATTAATACGGGGAAAATAATATCAGATTTAGTGATCATAAAAGGAAAGTTGACAAAAAACACGAATATATCCTGATTGACATTTTTTGGGGATTTCACTGCCTATCGCCCTGTTTCGATGAGTTTCGTTCTCGACTCAGGCTCCCTCATAATCATACTAAGCGCTGGTGAACAACATATCCTGAACAACCCTCACATGGTCGGGACAATTCTGGTATTTTGTTTCAGCTAACGCCAGACAATTTTACTCAGTTGAGAGTGAGTTGCAGGAGCTTGAGAGAGTAAATCCTGTCACCATTAGCGCTTTCATGGTCGGGACAACTCTGCTTTTCTCTTCAGCTAATGCCAAGCGATTTTTTTTCCAAGAGAGAGAGAGAGAGAGAGAGAGAGAGAGAGAGAGAGAGAGAGAGAGAGAGAGAGAGAGAGAGAAAGAGTATACATTCAAAGCAGTGACTGAAAAATCAAATGGAACTTACCATAGAAGGAGGAAAATGTGTGTGTGTGTGTGTGTGTGTGTGTGTGTGTGTGTGTGTGTGTGTGTGTGTGAAAAGCTCGTTTCCTGCACTGGCGGGAAAGTTGTTGATGGAAGTGGTCTTGGAGGTGGGTAGGTAAGAGGTCGAGACAACGTGAAGAAAAGAGAGAGAGAGAGAGAGAGAGAGAGAGAGAGAGAGAGAGAGAGAGAGAGAGAGAGAGAGAGAGAGAGAGAGAGAGAGAGAGAGAGAGAGAGAGAGAGAGAGAGAGAGAGAGAAATAAAAAGCCAGAGCGCCAGACAATACCCCGGTGTAAATGAACAGTTATAAAGAGCACCAGTGAGACCTCATCACCTGCTACAAATGGACTGAGGAGAGGCAGGAAGAGGGGAGGACAAAGCCGCGGTGATGGGACCCGCTGAGACAAGGAAGCAGACCGGACGCAGGAAGTACGATAGCGATCTTTGCATTAGGGAGAGACAAGAGACGTGAAGTGGTATCAAAACCAGAATGTGATTAATTTACCCTCTCAGTTCGGGATTTTGAGTGGAGACATAATTTTTAGATTTGAGAGAGAAATGACACGTAAAGTTATTTCAAAATCTGAGACTCATTAATTTACCTTCTCAGTTCGAGGTTTGAAGGAGACTTAATTTTTCTGGGTTTGAAGAGATGTTTATTTAAGTTCTAAAAAGTGAGTTTGATTATTAAGGTTATATGCTTTAACCGTATATGGCAAAGTGGAGTACAAACCTCTAATTCTCGATGGTCATTTATGGAACGCTTGTGATTATTACGTGTGGTCAGCCTGCATCCCATACTACACAATGCAGTCAGCAATCACGTAGGAAGACCAAGCATGCTCCATCATCGTCATACACTTCAGAAAATTATCGCAAAAATAGGGAGTGTATATTCCCCTTTGAAATACAAGTTCTAAGCATAGCCCTTAGGCTCTGATAATTTATATCTGAATATTCTTTTTTTTACCATTTTTGAGGTAAAGTGCGTGTCCATTAAGTTTTTTTTTTTTTTTCATAGGATGTATTTTGGGTAATTGCCAAGACATTAAAGTATTTTTCAATTGGGCATATTATTTAAAGTCACAATATTACAAAAGGAACAAAATATGGCTTCTTCACCAGTTGATATGTTTGTCATTAAGTTCTTCCTTCCTTCAGACGATTTTCTTCAGCTTAGGAGAGACTTTGAGCTGAAGGGGTAAGATAAGCCTTCATTACCCTCTTCATTGCCAAAAATCCTCTCTAAGTTCAATAATCGTCCAGTGAATAACCTGAGTGAAATCCATCTGTCTATCTATTGCCAGACGCCTTAATCCTGTAAGGGGTGGCCATAAACAAATCGCCTTCATGTCTCCCTGTCCCCCGCCACTTCCCTACCCTCACCCCAGCTCACACATCCCTCTCTCATGTACCTCTCCACTCCATCCCTCCAACTCATCCTCTGCCTGAACAAAATGCAAAATAATAATAGGGGTGAGTGGGTTAAGAGGCGCCGATGTGGATCAAAATTAGGCAGGTAAGTGGATATGAACTGAGTTAGATGGATGGGTGTTAAAAGTAGGCCAATGTACAGAAAATCAAGCTCCATTGTACTGTATTTACTATTATCTGGCCTAGAATTACTGTCTCTTCCTCTTGAATGCTGAATTGGGACAAGAGATTAACACCAGAAAATGGTGCTAGTCACGAAGAAGTGCTATGGGAAGGATGTACAGAGCCATAGAACTGTCTCTTTCTGCCACTGAGATACTTGAAATAAACCGGAAAAGGACTAAAATCCGGGCCAAGTTAAGGTGAAAGGAGTATAGTTTCTTGATTGCACCCCACTCCAACACCCCCCTTTAATATGTTCTTTCTACTCTTAATCTGGCCTAATTTTGTCGTGCCTCCACCTTGAGTGCTGAGTTGAAACATGAGATTAACATTAGAAGATGACGCTAGCCACGAAGAAGTGCTATGGGAAGGATGTAGGGCCGTAGCATTGTCGTATTCAGCCACTGAGGTACGTGAATTAAGCACCAAAAAGACAAAATTTGGGCAAACTATAGCAGAAAAAAGATAAAATAAAAAATAAAGTTAAAGAAAGGTTTATTACTTTTCTTTTTTATTTTTTAACAAATTTTATTCTTGTTAAATTAAGACGATTTTATTCAGCTTACGAAAATCCTCTCTTATTGCAGTATTAACCCCTAATTTCTGGTGGTTTATATCTGACTTTATTCGTGCTATCTCCATACGATTTAACTGAGTTTAAGAGAGATATTTTGTAGTGAAAGGGTTAATGGTGGCTATATATAAATCTCCCCCAGCTGGAAAAATCCCTCCTACGCTGAATAAAATCGTCTGAAGTAAGGAGGGATATAGAAATACGTCATCGAATTGAAGGGGTTAAGGAAGGTCACATCTAACCCTTCCAGTTCGAGATTTCTCTTCATAGTCAATATTATTATTATTATTATTATTATTATTATCATTATTAAAACTTCTCACATCAGTATGTGAAGTTTTCTTGATTTTGTCGATAATTTTATTATTCTAGAGATCTAAATCGCTACCTTTGGCATACCGTTTGAGCTAGTGTTCATTTTTCTCCATAGTACAGTACTGCTTGGCCGCGTCATCTGATCAAATATCCTCCTCATCCAACTAACGGAACCCTGATAGGATCCGGAATAAAGTGACCTTACGGCTTAACAACCACGTAAGTTAGAGTGTTGAAATTTTTCTTGCAAATACCTGGGACGTCCCAAAATAATATGTGCGATTCCCGTAGACTTTCTACAGCTACCCCCACACAAGCCTGGCGTGTCTGTGAGAAGTGGAGACCAGTTTCCTGCGTTCATTCATCACGGTTACCTGCTCATTTCAGCTAACATTTGGCCCTTCCCTTCATTCATGTCAGTGCCACCAGGAAATGTGCGATTCTCTCAAGGGTTTTAATTTGTTTTTTCTTCCTCTGTTAATCATATGTAAAAAAAAAAAGTGTACCAATGCTAGACCTCTGCAACACATTGACGTTGTACCAGGCTCATATGTTGCAGTTCCCTCTTGGTATATGTTTTTGAGTAGTTTTACAATGTCTTTGCTTACTCCTTGTTCCGCGATAAATTTATAAGTGCTATGTGCTCCACCGAGTCGTAAGCCTTTTCCTAATCGACAAAACCTAAGCACAGTGGTCTATTATATTCTGTAGTTTTCTCAGTTAGCTTTTCCACTGTGTGTAGATAATCTGTAGTCAAATACTCTCTCTCTCTCTCTCTCTCTCTCCCTCTCTCTCTCACACACACACACACACACACACACACACACACACACACACACACACACACACACACACACACAAACACACACACAAACACACACACACACACACACACAAACACACACACACACACACACACACACACACACACACACACACACACACACGCGGTATTTTTTGGTGTGTTACTGATTAAATCCTTCTCATCACTCTAACCTCCAAATCCCTTTAAATCTCCCCCGGACAGGCGTTTCCATAGAGGATTGAATCCCTTTAGTTCATTATCCCTATTTCTGTCACAGTATCTAATCCCCCTTTTCATAAGCTCTTTTGTAATCGTTTTCTAGATCCCTTAAACCAGATGATTTACTTATTTTTTTTTGTAATTCTATGCTTTTCAGACGATTATGTTCAACTTAGTAGAGACTTTGGTATAGAAAGGGGTTTATGGAAGCTGTATCTAACCCTTCTAACTCGGAAATCGTCTCGTAAACTGAGTAAAATCGTCTGGCAGTTGCAAGATTAAGATACTGGTTACCTTAATTAATCAGAACAAATTCTCTCTTATGTGTCACAGTAATGTAATCCTCCTTCATGAACTCTTATGTAAAAGTAATTCTAGAACTGTAGGGTGAGAGAGAGAGAGAGAGAGAGAGAGAGAGAGAGAGAGAGAGAGAGAGAGAGAGAGAGAGAGAGAGAGAGAGAGAGAGAGAGAGAGAGAGAGAGAGAGAGAGAGAGAGAGAGAGAGAGAGAGAGAGAGAGAGATTGGAGTAGAATAGGATGGAGTAGCACAGTGACAGGGTAGGGCTAGAACAGGATAGGCTGGGTCTAGGGTAGGGTGGGGGCTAGGATAAGGTGGGGGCTAGGATAGGGTGGGGGCTAGGATAGGATGGAGGCTAGGATAAGGTGAGACTAGGAGAGAGAGGGTAGGGCTACAATACTTCAGGATCGCGTGGGGACTAAGCTAGGGTAGGCTAGACTTGGCTGTGGATTAAACTAGTGAACTTGCTATGCCATCTTGGGGGCTAGGCCTACCTGAGAGATGGAGCTCCTCGATACCGGAGGGAGGGGGGGGGGTAGGAAAAGGGCGTGGCTTACCTGTACACGACGTGGGACTCACCTGGGTTCACATTCTCGCCAATTAACCTGTTCAACCGAGTATTTGCTTTCATTCTTGCTACCGTCTGTTCAGTTTTACTTGGCGGAGATTTTCATTCTTTTGTAGCCTATTTCACGTAGCCCAGTGACAGAATAAGACAATCCTTCAGCTCCTTTTCATAGCACTTCTTCGTTATTAGCGTCAACTTTATTTTTATCTCAATACAGCTCAATTCAAGATGGAGAGAAGGCAATTTTTACACCTGCTTAAAGAGAGCAGGGTATACCTCAAGACTCTTCAGTATGAGGACGCGTATTACCGAATTATTAGGGGGGGAGGGGGCAGTAAACCACCTGTGTGTAGAGACAGGTAAACCCCTTCACTCCGATGACGTATTTCGAATTCTCAGATATAACTTAAGAGAGCCGCCTACACTCCTTTCGCTTCAACGTGGTCTAAAATTGCCATCTCTCCACCTTGAACGCTGATTTGTAGCAGTATTTGGCTTGGGTATTGTTAGGTATGGTTTGTGTATACTTTTTCAAGGTTTGGATTGTGTATACTGATTCCAGGCTTAGTTTGTGTATACCCGTGTTAGGTTTGGTTTGTGTATACCCATGTTAAATTTGATTAATGTATACTTTTGCTAGGTTTGGTTTGTGTATACCCGTAAGTATGACTAAACTCCACAATTCAGGGATATTTCTTGCACCGTGTGACGATACTGGGACTAAAATTAACTCCTTCAATCCCAGAACACATTTTCCTCTTTATTCACGCCACATGGACAATTATGTTCATTTTAGGGAGGGCCTTGAGCTGTGAAGGAGTTATTGAAGGATGTCTCTAACCCCTCCAGTTCCTAGAAAACCCTCCTAAACTGAAGGAAATCGTCTGTTGTAACAAAAATACTCATGAAATATTAGACAAGATACGTTCAGCACTGCGAATTACTGCTGACCAAAGCTGTCTTACGCAAAGGTAGAATTGAGGCTGCCTTCCTATATAGATTACATTACATATAGATTGTAACTCGAGATAGCCTTCGCGTGGTGGCACCGATATGACCAGGTGGCTCCACTGCCTGGCTACACAAATGTCCCTCTGCTACTTCCCATCCCCTGAAAGGAGGATGGTGGACTGCAGGAGAGGGCAAATTCAGCCTGCACTTCACTGGGTTCACATTTAGATGAACCTGGAGCTACAACAACAACAACAACAACAAATAATACTACCACCACCACCACCACTACTACGACTACTACCACTAGTGATACTACAGTCTGAGGTGACAGAAATTTAGAGGCAAAAACTTCATGCATCCTCATACAATAGGTGCTGATTTTATCCAAAGGTAATCTATTTCTGAGCTGACGAGTGAGTCCCAGAGATGTGTGTTAGATTTATTTTTTTAATTTACCCTCACGTAATCTGTTCCCTTGGTGATAAGGACCTGTCTTCCTCCTCCAACTAAAGGAGGAGGAGGAGGAGGAGGAGGAGGAGAGAGGAGAAGGAGGAGGAGGAGGGGGAGAGAAGAGGAGGTTTCATAAGCCCTCCTTCAAGTCGTACCTGGCCAGCATGATGTAAGCTATTTATCATCCGGCTGAAGGAGAGACAACGCACCTGTGTTTCCCTGCCAGCTAACGTGACACCTGCCCGCCCACCCACACCTGCAGTAAAGGCCAGAGAGACGCAGTAAGCTCGCCTGATTGTGGTCCTTACTGGATTAAAAGGCAGAGACCGTCACCTCCTTCACCCCTGCCTTCCCCTGCCAACTTGCACGACGATGGACTCTTAGGCTCCCTCACTCCTCCCACACTACCCCACTCCCTCTCCCCACCCCATCCCCTCTCCCCGCCCCTCTTGCTGCCTCACCCCACCAGCCACACTCCACCCCACTCCCCATCACCCCACCCTCAGGCCCTCACACACTCTCTCCTCTACCCCACCGTCCCCATTCCATCCTCTCTCCTCAGTACCTCACACTCTCTTCCTCATACTTCCTCACCCCACTCCCATACCTTCTTGCACCCTCACCCCGCCTCTCCCTCTTCTCACCCCCATCACCCCCACTCTTCTTTCATAACCCCTGTGCTGACGATAAGGATTACTATATATTTACTCACAAAACCCCTCTTCCTACCGCACCTCCAACCCTTTCCCCTCACCCCTCTCCCCTCTACCTCCCCATCCACATTCACCTCACCCTAAACAGAGAACGTAAAGGAGCCTAGGGGTGTTCATTCAGCCGATTGCCTATGTTTTTCCCAATTTACCTTTTTCACACACACACACACACACATACACACACACACACACACACACACACGCTCAGAATGTAGGAGTGGATCTGATACCCTACCCCCAACAAAGAGTTTCCTTATTATCTTATCTTTCCATTCCATTGGTATAATAATAATAATAATAATAATAATAATAATAATAATAATAATACTGATAATAATAATAATAATAATAATAATAATAATAATAATAATAATAATAATAATAATAATAAAAATAATACTGATAATAATAATAATAATAATAATAATAATAATAATAATTAATAATAATAATAATAATAATAAACCAGACTGGATCGCCGAATTGTGTGTGCAGACTGATACAAAAGGTTGGCTAACATTTTTACCTCTTCTACATCTCACTTTCCTCCACTGGCTAATATTCCAAAGCTGAGAGAGGCTACGTGTATTTCTCTGCCAATATTTTACCTCTTCTGTTACTCCATTTCTTCCTCTGGCTAATATTCCAAAGCTGAAAGAGGCATAGTGTGTTTCTCTGTCTAATATCTTACCCCTTTTACTTCTCCCTTTCCTCTGCTGGTTAATATTCCAAAGCTAAGAGAGACTTGTGTGTTTCTCTAATTCTTCTACTTTTCTATGTCCTCTGCTGGCTAATAATCCAAAGCTAGGAGAGGGTTGGTATATTTCTCTATGTAATATTTTGTCTCTTTTGCTTCTTCATATCCTCTGCTGGCTAATATTCTTAAGCTGAGAGAGACTTGGTTTGCATCTCTGCCTATAGATTATTCTTTCTGATATGATGCGTCAGGGAGGAAAGTGACGGACATGACCTAAGTGTGAGGCGGTGGTAAAGTAGGATAATTTTTGACTCTGGCTGTACACATTCAGCTTCAGGTCATCCTTACGTCATCCTCTGAACAGATTTTCCTTGTATCCCGGTGGTCAAGTGGTTGGCATGCCCCAGTCGGAGTGCCGCCCTTGGAACAGAGCCGGACCCAAAGAGGTGACTGGAGGCTTTTCGTTCACGTCATGGCGCCAGTGAGGGTAGTCTGATCATCTGTCCTTAAATGCTGGTCTTCTATACTTTAATGCTGGTCGTCTATCCTTAAATGCTGGCCATCTATCATTAAATGGTGGTCATCTATCCTTAAATTCGTCTATCCTTAAATGCTGGTTGTCTATCTTTAAATGCTGGTTGTCTATCCTTAAATGCTGATTATCTATCCTTAAATGCTGGTTATCTATCCTTAAATGCTGGTCATCTATCCTTAAATGCTGGTCCTCTATCCCTAAATGCTGGTTATCTATCACTGTATCCAAAGAGTTAAACATTAGGCAATTTTAACCCCTTAAGCCAGGTGATATCTTTTTAATTTTTACCTTTGCTATCTCCAGACGATTTTATTCAGCTGGATGGCTTGGGAAAGACATACATTAATTCCATCACCGCTAAGGGGCCCTCCTAAGCAGAGTAAAACCGTCTGGAAGTAGCAGGAATAAATAAAATAGCACCTCCCCTCATTCAAGGGCTCTGACTAAATTTGTGATCCCTGCAAGAGAAGTGAGTAAAACTGGCGAGATGAGACGTCAAATTCACAAAAATATAGATGGATAGATAGATAGATGGATAGATAGATAGGTAGATAAATAAATAAATAAAATCATCTTTGAGGAAGGACAAGAAACTGGGATTGTAGATTCTTCCCGTCTCTTCATCTTACTTGAAAAAAAAAAATCTAAATTACGATGGTAAATTGTTGTTTAGATTTGTCCGTCAATCTACCACCTGGGAAAAGAATGCCCCCCCCCTTTTTTTTTTCTTTACTGTAGCCAAGGGGATTATGATTTTAGCTAGGTTTGTCTGTCTGTCTGTTTGTCTATCTGTCTGTCTGTTTGTCTATCTGTCTGTCTGTCTGTCTGTCTGTTTGTCTATCTGTCTGTCTGTTTGTCTATCTGTCTGTCTGTCTGTCTGTCTGTTAGCAAGATTATGTAAACGATATTGGGTGGAACTAAATGAAACTGGGACAAATGACTGAGAACCACGTGAGGAACAAGTGAAAAAAAGGTCAAGGATCTTAAGCATAAAAAGGATGATTGTGTTGCCTTGGCGGAGGTATGCACTCTCTGCTCCTCTTGTGTACTATCCATTATTTATAGTGCAAGGGAAGGAACGGGACCTCCTCCTATGATTTATATTCCTTACAGGATGAGAGAACCTTTTATTTTGCTTAATTTTTTATATTTTAACTCTTTGTCAGCGAAATACTTACTTTGCATTAAACTTCGGCTCACGTCAGACGATTTGATTTGGAAGAGAATAAAGGATTTCGCTCTTATTTCAGTTTACGACGGAAGAGTTTATTTAGCTCAAAGAAACGCCTTTACTTTACTGTTTATTAACGACGTCTTTATTTATCCTTCTGTTTCTTACTGTGTCCTTACTTACTCTGGTAATTCATTCGTTATTTCCTTACTCACTCTTCATTTTTTTTTCATTGCATTTTACTTCTTCCTCTGTTCATTCATTGCATCCTTACTCTCTCTCCTGGTCACCCATTTCGTCCTTTCTTACTCTTCCGCTCACTCATTACGTTTTATTTCCTCTTCTCTTTCTTTATTACGTCCTTATTCTTCTCTTTATTCACTGTGTCCTTACGCCTCTCTCCATTCATCATTTCCTTACTTATTCTTCTCCCTCTCTTTCATTCTTATTTTTCTCCTCACTCATCACATCCTTACTGGTTCATTCATAACTTCCCTACATCGACTGTTATTACACACACACACACACACACACACACACACACACACACACACACACACACACACACACACACACACACACACACACACACACACACACACACACACACACACACACACACACACACACACACACACACACACACACACACACACAAACTTAGCCCACATCTTCGTATTTCTCGATCCCTTCTCACGTATGTCTTTGGCAGAAGAATGCAGTATTTTGGCTTTACATCTCCATAGCACTTCTTCGTGATTAGCACCAAATTCTAGAGTTAGGATCTTGCCACAGCTCAGCATCAGTATGGAGAGGGTGTGTAAAATAAAGGCTACATCGAAGACCCGCGAAAGGCCTCATCTGAAATTAATAAAGCAAGGATGAAAAGAAAGAAATAAAATACGCCTTCAGATCAGAGGACGTCCTTTGCTCTTTATTCTTGCCAGTTTTATTAAGCTTTATTGAGACCCCTGGTAGTGAAGGGGTTAATGAAGGCTGCATCTAACCCCCCCAGCTCTAAATCTCTCTCCCAAGCTGAGTAAAATCGTCTAGAGGGAGCAAGAATGAAGCAAAAAAAAAAAAAATGCTGTCTTGTGGGGGAAGGGTTGTTGCTGAAAAGTGAACCCGGTGGATTGCAGGCTGAAGTTGTCCTTTTTCTTGCTGTCTCTATCCTTTCGGGGGATTGAGGAGTCGAGGGATTTTTGTAGTAGTAGGCAGTAGAGCCGACCAGTCATATATAATTTTGTAGTGGTAGTGATGATATTGGTAGTGATGGTATTGGTGGTGATGATATTGGTAGTGATGATATTAGCAATAATAATAGCGGTGTAGTCCTTTCACCTTAACTTGGCCCAGATTTTCGTCCTTTCACGGCTTATATCGGTTAGCTCAGGGGCAAAATAAGACAATACTTCGGCTCTACATCCTTTCCTTGACACATCTCCCTCAGTAACATCATATTTTATCTCATGTTACAACTCAGCATTTACGATGGGGAGATTAGAATTTGGAGACTGATTAAAGTAAAAAAGAAAATGAAACTAGGATGACCTCAAGGAATTCCAGGGCGCCAAAATGTACAGTCGCCGTAAAAATTCCTGTCCCCTCTCCCGCTCCTCTCTCCTTGGACTGAATCCGTAGCAGCTGTGATGAATTTATTTAGCTATAGATCAAGATCGGTTACAGCAGATTCACAACCCTACTTTTTCAGAGCCCATGAGAGGGAAAATAGGAGAGGGGACGCGATTTTTGACAGCGACTGTACAACCATAGTCTTCTACCCCAGCATCACAAGGGACGGTACTCTCCTGGTGTGAGGAAGTTTAGTAACACCTTTTCCTTTCCGATTTATTTTTGGATATGGCTGGCTGATTTAGATTTGTATGTAATTTATGTAGTGTATGATGATAGTGGAATGATACAAATGACACAGAAGGGGATAGTAAGGGGTAATTATCAAAATCAATCGCTTAGGAAGGGGTGTTAGGGAGCTTCCTTATCCAACGGGTATACGAGCCCAGGTTCTAACTCGACTAATCTGGACTGAACCCACTCACCCCGTCCCCATTACGCCCGTACGATTCTCACAAAAGGTAGGTTGTTTTTTCCGTTTTCTTGCGTTCCCCTGGTGACTAGATAAGCTGGGGTTTATCGTGAGGAGAAGGAGGAGGAGGAGGAGGAGGAGGAGGAGGAGGAACGAAGTAGGTGTGTGTGTGTGTGTGTGTGTGTGTGTGTGTGTGTGTGTGTGTGGGTGGGTGGGTGGGTGGGTGTGGGGACGGGGCCATGATTAAGGAGGTAAGTTTCCCTGCCACATCGTATGCCGACTGATTAGCACACCATTCTACGTGTGTGTGTGTGTGTGTGTGTGTGTGTGTGTGTGTGTGTGTGTGTGTCAGCAGATGGGGACGAGGAGGTGATTAAGGAGGTAAGCGTCCCTGCCACATCGTATGCCGACTGACTGACACACAATCCTACTTCAGTACTACATTTATCTGTTTCTTTTCCCATTGAACGTAAGATAAGGTGATACTATATAGGTAGCGTGTGTAAGAATGCTAAAATACACAACTAAAATAACACTAGGATAATATATATATATATAAAAAAAAAGGCTCCTCCCCTCTAAACCGTATCTGGCAGGAAAAAGCGAGAAAAAAGGAAAATAAGAAAAAGTGAGTGAAGTTTTATACCCAAACCCCATCAGTCTTATGCCTATCTAGCTCAATCCTGAATATCTCAAAGGAAGGAGTATCAATTCCTTCTGTATGTTACTTATTCCAATCGTCCACTATCCTATTTCCAGATCAGTTCTATCCTATCTCCTTACTAAAACGGAATCTTCTTCTTTTTCTTCATCTTTTTTAATTGTTCTTCGTCTTGTATTTCTCTTCTTCTTCCTCCTCCTCTTCTTCCTTTTCTTTCAATTTACTCTCGTGATCAGGGCAACTCAAATATCCTGCCCCAGCTAATGCCAGACGATTTTTTTTTTGGGGTGAGAGTGAGTCATAGGAGCCTGACCAATAATCCTTTCAGAACGACTTGTTTTTGATAAATTTATTCACGCTTCTGCCAATCAGTTCTAGTCCTCCTGCGGATACTGCCAGATTTTTTATTTTTGTCTTATTTATTTTTATTAGTCGTACAGTGTGTGTGTGTGTGTGTGAGAGAGAGAGAGAGAGAGAGAGAGAGAGAGAGAGAGAGAGAGGAGGTGAGTTTCCCTTGCCATTTCGTATTTTTTAATATTTTCTTCTTATTATATTATCCCTTTCAGACAGATGCTTTCTACACATATTTTTTTTCATACGAGTACCAAACTTTTGTATTAATTCCAAAACACATTATCACATATTTTTTACCCTTTTATTCCCGTTTCGATTATCTACCCTTTCAGATCGACGACGCCTTTATCTTATTTTATTTTTGATATACACAGAACAACAGAGAAAAGTCCATTAAGTGTTTTTGCTGTTGGCTTTCCTTTGTACTCCTTTGTACTCTTTCGTAACAAAACATTCTGGAAGCTTTAGGAGTAAATTACATAAAGACCTGTGTGTGTGTGTGTAGAGGGGGGGTAAAGTGTCAAGGAGGTAAGTTTCCCTGCCACATCGTATGCCAACACACCACCACCACCACCACCACCACCACCACCATCATCACCACCACCACCATCATCACCACCACCACCACCACCACCACCACCACCATCATCACCACCACCACCACCACCACCACCGCCACATACTGTACGTCCTTATCCCTGTATATGATGACTTTTTCTTATTTCTTAGTTTTATCTTTTTATTTATTCATTCTATTTACAGGTGATTTTGAGCAACGATTTTATTCAATTTTAGTACTATAGTTGATCAAGAGAGAGAGAGAGAGAGAGAGAGAGAGAGAGAGAGAGAGAGAGAGAGAGAGAGAGAGAGAGAGAGAGAGAGAGAGAGAGAGTAAAGAAGGATTTCAAAAACTATATCTAACTCCAAGAAATCAAAGTCTCTCCCAAGTAACACATAGTTTACAAGGTGCAGCAAGATTCAGTTCGAAATACGTCACCGGACTGAAGGGGTTAAAAGTGTTCCAAGCACCTGTTCTTTACCAATTTATTCCTGTATACGGTGAGTTAATATTTCCTTGTGTGTTATTTATGCAATCTATGATGGTATAAGCGAGAAGTAAATAGCGTAAAGGAGGCTAATGAGGTGCAATATTCAAGATAAATCGTTAAGAGAAAGGTGATAGGTAGCGTTCTTAACCGTCGAGAATAGGAACGTAAATCTAATTCTCTCCCTTTACCGGCAAGATCATCAAAATTTCCTCCCCCCCCTTCTTTAATAGCAGTTTAGATTAGTAACCCCATTATTTGGTGGACAGTTTAGTGAAATATTAGGCAGAGAAACACACCAAGCCTCTCACAACCTTGAAATATCAGCCAGTAGAGGAAAGTGAAAAGTAAAAGAGGCGAAATATTACGCGAACTTTTGTCCCCACTTGTATTTCCATGGTGCACATTCGTTTCTTAACCCTTTCACAACGAGGGCGTATCATTATATATTCTCTCTCTCCTTCAGTAATGTGGCCGCCCTTTTTTTCACTGCTCACTTTGGTTCAGAGTAAAATTCTATCTATCTACATCCTCGGTCTCCCTCTCCCCTTGAATATGCTGCTAGTCACGCAAGAAGGATCATGAAAAGGATGCAGAGCCATAGCACTGTCTTGTAATTGGGCTGAAACGAGAGATGAACACTAGAATCTGGAGCTAGTCACGAAGAAGTGCTATGGAAAGGATACAGGGCCGTAGTATTGTCTTATTCTGCCATAAACCTACGTGGAATAAGCAGCAAAAGGACGAAAATCTCTACCAAGTTAAAATGAATGAAGTATAGTTATTTCTTGCTAATGGCGAACGAATTTTTGCAGCTCAGGGAAGGTCTCTTGTGGATAAAGATGGATGATTTTCCTCTCTATAGTTCGTTCATCTTCACTTGGCGGAGAATTTCGTCCTTTTGAGGCATATTTCTCATAGATTAATGGGAGACTACGACGGTATTATAGTTTCCTGTCATTTCCACAGCACTTCTTCTTGAATAGTACCATATTTTAGGTCTAATCTATCGTTACTACCCAGCGTTCTAGATGGAGAGACGGCAGTTTTACTCCTATGGTTGTTTTACTTTAACTTGGCCCAGAGATTCGTCCTTTTGCAGCTTATTACACGAGACGATGCTATGGCTCCATACCCTTTGTATAGCAATTCTTCGTGACTAGTACCTTATTTCAGTGTACATCTATCTTTACTACCCAGCGTTCAAGATGGAGAGATGGCAATTTTAGGCCAAGTTAGAGTAAACAGGGTATAGTTAAGGTGAACAGGGTAGACTCTGAGAAAAATCGTCTGAAGGTTGCATTACGAGAAAAAAATCGTAGAGGCGGTGTCACTACTTACGAGAAAGTCTTCATTTTGTTCTTGCTTCCTCCAGACGATTTTATTCAGACTTATCGAACTGGAGACTTTTACCTCTAGAATCCTGTGTCAAGTTTTTTTTTTCTAGCTTATTCTAACTCCTACCAGACGATTTTACTCAGTTTTGGAAATTCGTCTTGTACTGGAGGGGTTTATTACTGGTATATCTAAGACCTTCAGTTCGAAAAGTCTATCCTAAATTGAACATATTTGTGAGGGGATGGTAAGAATAAGATAAGAAGGCACTGAAAGAAAGCATACCTCTGCGAAGCCAAAATTTTAATTATTTATCCCCGCAACCAAAGCCTGATCCAGCTCAAAATCTAACAAACTCTTCTTTGACCCACTCCCCGCCTGTCCACCAAATTTACCTGAAATCCGGTATCAATTTCTTTAGATATCCTGTACACAGACACACAAACAGACAGGTACGCGCGAATAAAGACGTCTCTTGAGTTAAAGCGTTAAAATCCAACCTATATTAACCCCTTTACTGCCTATCATCCGGAAGTTGAGAAAAAAAAAAGAATAGTCTAGATACAACCAGAATAATGTAAAGATTTATGTCCTCGATTTCAACACACATGGATTTACTAAGCAAGGCGAGAGATAACATCCTTGAGGGGGTGAGATTCAACTGGTTAGGGGAAGGAAAAACAGGCTTCTTAATTTCTGTGATAAGGAGGCGAGTCTTATCTACTTCTGAGGAGGCAAATATTAACCAGGATTTTTGTTCCAAATTTTTTTTTTTTTTTTTTCTCGAGGTCAGCTTTGTGGATGACTAGTTCTCTCTCTCTCCCTCTCTCTCTCTCTCTCTCTCTCTCTCTCTCTCTCTCTCTCTCTCTCCCTCCCTCTCTCTCTCTCTCTCTCTCTCTCTGTCCGCGTGTCTGCCTGTCTGTCTGTCTTTCACACTCTGTCTGTCTGTCTGTCTGTCTCTGTCTGTCTGTCTGTCTGTCTGTCTGTCTGTCTCTCTCTCTCTCTCTCTCTCTCTCTCTCTCTCTCTCTCTCTCACTAAACCAGCTACTACAAGCACTTTACACAGCTAATCCGAAATCCACTAAATCGCCACGGAAGATTAAATCCCCATTATTTAACACTTAATCCCCCCAAAAGAAAGATTATCAAGCTGTTAATCCTCCAACTCCACTTCAGCTAAACTCATTAACAAACAGAATAACAAATAAATAGGCAAAGTTACACTGTTAAGGGAGGGGTTTTATATTAGCTTTATTTAACCCCTTCAGCACGAGGTTTTTCATGAGAGAGAGAGAGAGAGAGAGAGAGAGAGAGAGAGAGAGAGAGAGAGAGAGAGAGAGAGAGAGAGAGAGAGAGAATAATTCAGAGGTAGTCAAAATGAACAAAAACAAGATGTCAAAAATTTTTTACGTCACAGTCACTCAAATAAATAAATAAATAAATAAATAAAGACGAAGCAATGTGTCCGACAAAATTTATATAAGTAAACTACGGTAATTATATATGTATGTAGGTATATGCGTATGTATGTATGTATCTATGTGCGTATGTATGTATGTATGTATTGTTGCGATCTGCGTGCACATGCCTGACATTCGTGGGCGGGTCTTTTATGCGTGTTCAAGCTGTGTTTTACGCGTCCCCCCAAAAAAGACAATTCTCGTCAGCCAAGCAACACTACTTTCTATCACTACAGTAGAAGTAGACAGCCAAGGAACACTACTTTCTATCACTGCAGTAGGAATAGACAGCCAAGGAACACTGCTTTCTATCACTGCAGTAGAAGTAGACAGCCAAGGAACACTACTTTCTATCACTGCAGTGGAAGTAAACAGCCAAGGAACACTACTTTCTATCACTGAAGTAGAAGTAGACAGCCAAGGAACACTACTTTCTATCACGGTCATTTTGGACTAAACGAGGTATTGTAAGTCGCATTTTAGGCTTCGTAGCTCCTCTTTTCTGGCGATTTATTCAGGATTTTTCAAGTTAATTTTCTCTTGTGTGTTGCTCATGTCTTTGAAATATCACTATACTTTAGTGACATACAAGGGGATACTGAGGTGCAACAAGCAAAATAAATCGCTCAGGAATAAGTGTTACGTAATTTGCAAAGGCCACATGTAATACGACCTAAAGAGCAATGGGTACGTGAAAAAAAAGAGATTAACAACGCCCAATTACGGAAACGAGAAGAAGCCTAATATGAAAACACACACACACACACACACACACACACACACACACACACACACACACACACACACACACACACACACACACACACACACACTAAACTGCCTTTCTTCCCAATCAGTAAGAGGATACAGGACTGTGAATGGAAGATTGATACAGTATACGGAAGCGGAACAAGCGCATCCTCCGTAGCCCTCTCAAGACACTTCCGGGAATCGCCTAGAAAGGAGCATTGGGTTTATTGCTTGTAGGTGTGACTTCCTTCCTAATTAGTGAGGAGATTAAAGTCAGGTAAACGAGATAATGGTTATAGCGAAAAAGAAAGATAACCAGAGATCAGTTAACAGGACAAACATAAGGCTCTGAAAAACACACACACACACACACACACACACACACACACACACACACACACACACACACACACACACACATTGGTGCCTGATTTTCTTTCCAATCAGTGACAAAACTAGAGCCATTTTGGACAGAAGACGAAACATAATATACAGCGTCATCGACAGAAAATCGACAGGTAAAGATTAACAGAAACCAATTACCTGGAAGAGACAAGACACACTGGACCCTGATACTCTCCCCAATCAGTGAGAGAACGAGGACCACACCTGTCAACGTCATTATTTATCGTTCTCATCTGTGGAATCCAAGAACTTTCTCCTTCCGTGTCTGTCCCTCTTCTGGGGTTGTATTAAGAAAAGGATCTTAGACGGTTCCTCCATCTAACAAGTCTCCATCTCAGTTACATACTATCTTAATTAATCCTTTTGTTGTGTAGTAATTTTAACGTCTATATTTACTCTAATTTGGCTAGGCAGTGTCTGGTAGCTGTGTGTCTTAAGAGTGTACACAAACAAACTTACACGCAGCTTAAGTCCAAGAACTTTTACAAACACGGTCCCTGGTCCCCGGAGACAGCCTGACGACGTTTAGAGCCTCAGGGGCAGCGTTGGCCAGGTGTTGTTCACCTTCTCTCGCCCCCCACCATCCCCTCCCTCTTAACTTGGTCTTTGCTTTGGTGTTCTTGTGTTTTATCTGTGGTGAAACTTTTCCTGCCTTGTCTTTGCTTCTTTCCAGTGCATTTCAGAGTGGGAACTGCTCAATGAGTGCTTTTCTCTGTCCTCTGAGCTCGTAATTGGGTACAGCAGAGTAGCCTTTGGACAGGTGTGAGAGGTTTCATTCATTGACCACACCTTCCATACATTATCCGAAGTAGTAGCCTTCCCCCATTACGTCGGTTATCTTCGTACATTCCTACTCGGAGTCTGGCCCATTAGTCCCACGTTAGGGATGACGTTCGAGATCGTGGCAGGAGTTCAAAGTTTTCTTAATGAACTCTGAGATCCCATAGGCCTCTCTGTCTGAAAGCCTGTGACGTGGGGAGAGGCATCTTATATCAGCATTATCTGTTTTGTTCTGTGCCGCACTCAGATATGTCCACAGGTGAAAGATGGGAGAGGCCTATGAATGGGACAGGATGAAAGTGTGAGAGGGTAGGAACAGAAGTGACTGATGGAGGGGAAGGAAAGAGGATGGAGATAGCAGACGAGAAATAAGATAGTGCTGAAGGAAGGAGGGGGCAGGGAAGGGGTGAGGAGAAGCAGGAGGGCAGAGGGGACGTGAGAGGACAGAAAGAGAGCTGAAAGGAAGAGGCAGGTGTGGGGTGAAAATGAAGTCGGCAAATGTGAAGTGAGAAAGAATGAAAGGAAGAGAGAGGAGAAGGTTAAGCAGGGAGAGGACAGAAAAAGAAGCGAAAGAAGGGGGATAGGGGAGAAATGAGAGCTGAAAGGGAGAGGGGATGGGGGGGGGACATGAGGTGACATAATTAGAGGGCAGGAGAGAGATAAGAAGGGATGTGGCAGAAGAATAATGAGATAAATCAGAAGGAAGGCCGCGTCCCGCCCTCCCTACACCTGTACAAATGTGACACCTGTACAAATGGACGTGTGGTGTCAACAGCTGTCTTCACCTTGTCCCACCTTTGTTGGTACATCATTAGCAGATAATAGGTGACAAAGTTGTACTAATGGAGAGAGAGAGAGAGAGAGAGAGAGAGAGAGAGAGAGAGAGAGAGAGAGAGAGAGAGAGAGAGAGAGAGAGAGAGAGAGAGAGAGAGAGAGAGAGAGAGAGAGAGAGAGAGAGAGAGAATCAGTATTGCTATCTCGATCTGACATATTTCTTTGCTTCCTCTTAGCCCCTTAAACTGAAGTTACTGATAAGAAGAGCATTGAGTAGGAAGACTTTTCGTAGTAGTAACAGTAGTATTTGTAACTCCAGGTTCATCTGAATGTGAACCCAGTAGTCTGCAGGACGTAACTGCTCCCTCTTGCAGCCCTCCATCCCCCTTTCAAGAAATTGGGAGGGAGCTGAGGGACGTCTGCATAACCAAGAAAAAAAAGTACCTGTCTACGTTCAGTGTCCTCGCCTCCTCCCGGTACTCCTTCTGTCCCTCCTATTCTATTCAGCTTAGGAGGCCTCTGGGAATATAACTTAGAAAAATCTCTCCCAATTCTAGTATAATTTGACAGTAGTTAGAATGAAATACAAAACAACGTCATTCTCCAGCAGTGTTGACCAAGGGACCTCTCCTTAACTTCATCGTCGGGAGGGCCTAGTACACTCTTCCGGTGCCCAAGTGTCTCTCCTACACAGTCTCCGCTACACCGCCGTTCACACCCGCGTCGCGACACACCAGACGGCCCGCTACGAGTCACGCACCCGGCCGCTGATAAGAGCCAGGGGACGATCGGTGACGGGTAGAGGAGGGGGGGGGGTTATACACTTGGCTCCTTGTTGTCTAGCGAGACCGTCCATCCTCTCTCTCTCCCTCTCTCTCTCTCTCTCTCTCTCTCTCTCTTTTTCTCTTTTCTGCCTCCCTCTTGGCGACTAACCGTGACCACTTTACCTTGGCCAGAAAAGTTTTCACATCATCTTGAATGCTGAGATGTATTGTGAGATTTACGCTATCATCTGGTGCTAGTCACGAAGAAGTGTTACGGAAAGGATTATGTACTGTAGAGACATAGTGTTGTCTTATTCCGATAGTCAGCTTCGAGAAATAAGCTGTAAAATAGGAAAAAATATCTTCCGTCAAGCTAAGTTGGGCGAATCCCAGCCTTGTCTCACCGTAGTTCCGTTTCCTTCGCACGCCTCATCACCTCTTTTTTTATTTATTTATTTATCTTTTTTTCAACTCCTCGGCCCACCTGATTTATGGGACAAGACGACTGAGAGAGAATAGAAAGAGGAGGGGGGTGCAGGCAGAGGGAGAGTGGATAGAGAGAGGGGAGAGGGAGAGGGGGCATATAGGGAGAGAGGGGATATGAAGGGGGGACTTAATTCTTCGTCCATAAGGAGGGGATCTGTGTCATTTGATGGAGGACCAGATGGACTTTGAACGATAGGCTGTCATGGTGGTATATGTACAGATCTGGTCGTGTGCCTGTATCAGTAAATACCATATATATCACAGGAATAAAAAAAAAAAGGACCACAGACTCTGATACGGACGACAGGAAAAGAAATGTGGTGGGAGGTGGAGTAGCATACAAAGCAGCAGAATGAATCGGATGTTCTCTCTCTCTCTCTCTTCACCAGGTTCAGTGACACACCTGCCTGAAAAGCCCATCCTCCTACCGTGACCACCCACTTTAAAAGAGCGTCCTAGGACTTGACGTACTGACTTCGGAAGGTGATTGCTGAGGTCAGTCTAATGCATAAATCTTCTATAAACATCCGTCTATTTCCCAGAGGTTATTGAGTAAAGGGGCAGTTAGAGATGAATGGTAGAAATGGGAGTAATTTAGCCATATCCACCCCATGTTATCCTCCCCTACACTCTTCGCTGCTTAATTTCACTGAGGAAAACCTAAACAGTCATCCGCCATTACACTGAGCTGTCTAAAAAATAAATAAACCAGTGAAGAATATAGAGGATGGCAGAATGGGAAGGGTATGGATTATTTCTTCCATGACCACGACAAATCTAAATACACTTTTACTCTATTATCGTTGGAAATCCGACATACGTTCCTAGAAGATTACTGTCTTGGAATGACCTCAGCAATCACATCAAGGAGTTAGTACGCTTACTACCGGGCCACTCTGTATTTGCTCAGTCTGGAGTGGTCTGTCTGCCTCTTCCATACCATCTACTTGACACTAGCTTTCGATCTTAATACATCAGGTAAACTGCACAGGTGACTTCAGGTGACTTCCCTCGTACCGAATGCTCTGTCTATCAATGGCCACTCGCTACTTACTAAGCTTGTATCTATATATCTTTGTTTTTCAAGTGCCTTTCACGGTCGATGCAAGTCAATCACCATTTTTTTTTCTAACCATGTAATTGCTGGTGCTATAGAGGGACGCCTTCACGTGGTGGCATCAGTATAGCTGGGCGGCTCCACTACCCAGTTACACAGATGACCCCCAGTTCCCTCCCCAGCATCGAAAAGGAGGATGGTGGACTACAAGAGGAGGAGGAAGGTTTCAGCCTGCAGTCCACTGGGTTCACGTTTCAGTTGAACATGGGGCTATAAGAAGAAGAAGAAGATGATGATGAACAACAACAACAACAACAACAACTACCACTACTACTACTACTACCATAACTACATATAAACTTATACACTTTTCAGCCCATGCCAGCCCTTTCGGAACAGTTGTTGAACATTCTTAGCGCTGAGCACACAACAGTATCACAGTTTTAAAAGAGGTAGATCTAATATAAGAAGCTGTATAGGAAGCCAATGGGAGAGTAAGGAAAGACCAAAAGCAAGGTGGACGGATAAAGTGGAGTGCGTGAATGGTGATGTGGAGTGACGGGAGTGGTGATGTGGAGTGACGGGAGTGGTGATGTGGAGTGACGGGAGTGATGATGCAATGACGGGAGTGGTGATGCAGTGACGGGAGTGGTGACGAATTACAAGGACTTAAAGGCGATTTTGTTGCGGCAGTAGATAGATAGATAGATAGATAGATAGATAGATAGATAGATAAATAAATAAATATAAATATATATATATATATATATATATATATATAGATAGATAGATAGATAGATAGATAGATAGAGAGAGAGAGAGAGAGAATCATACATGTCCACCAAAAATACAATATCCAAATAGTTCCGAAAAAAAAAAAAACGCATCTTCGTCTTCCATCTCTACCTTTTTCTGATAAGCTAACAATTCTATCTTCTGTCTTGCATAACACCCTCAGTTCTTCGTCCCCTGATAACATTTTCATAACTTTCACAGAGAACAATGTAATGGTGTGTTTGGTGTTCAGATATCGAAGTTTCTCGTGTTTTTATGGGAGGAGAGAGAGAGAGAGAGAGAGAGAGAGAGAGAGAGAGAGAGAGAGAGAGAGAGAGAGACCCAAGTAATTAAACTATCCTGGCCTAACACAACCTGATCTACCTTAATCAAACCCTATTAATCATCCTAATCTAATCAAACTTTACTAAACAACTTTACCTAGATCACCTTAACAATCTGCATAATCAATTTTACCTGAGCCAGTCTAAGTATGGCTAACTTGATCCAGGTAGGGTAAATTAACCTAATGAAACAAAGTAACACAATTCAACGCCTGACCTAACCTTACCTAAAATGAACTAATCTGATTTGACCTAAAGTTAAGTAAGAAAAGTGACAAACTAACCCAACCTGACCTAAGATGACCTAACCTAACCTAAAATAACTTAACCTAACTCTGTCTAATAGCTCAAACTTTTCGGTACAGAGACGTCATCTCTCTCTCTCTCTCTCTCTCTCTCTCATTCTGGCTTACACTAAGTGATTTTATATTCACCTTGGAGTTCGTACCCTAAGTGACTTTGAGGATTTCGCAACACGTCTTACTCAGCTATTTATTCTGTTCATTATGCCTCAGTAAAACACACACACACACACACACACACACACACACACACACACACACACACACACACACACACACACACACACACACATGAGAATATCAAGGTGTGACAGGCAAAATAAGTAGGTACGGGAAAGGTGCAACGATGATTACAATGCCACTCAAAATATAGTCTTAAGAGAGGCCTTCATTCACTCGTCTAATTTTTCTGGTATAGATTTTGTAGTAGTCTAAATGGGCTAAACTTTATTATTATTATTATTATTATTATCATTATTATTATTATTATTATTATTATCATTATTATTATCATTATTATTATTGTTATTATTTGTAGCGTGAGACCAAGTTATCCTTTATTTTTATTTTTTAGAGCCTAAGAGTATTTTTGAGATGGAATGATATTAATGACGGAGAAGAACAAGAGTATAAGAGAAGTAGGAGAGAAGAGGGAGAGGAACTGCTCAATTATTTACAGTAATGAGTTAGCAATTATAATTAAAGTAACGATAACTTCATAATTATTAATAACTGAAGATACTACTCATTAACATTGGAATCTAATTATGTCACTGAAAAAAAGAAACACGGTGAAAAAGAACACACGGAGAAGGCAACACCCACGCCCGACAGTTGGTTCTAGGGCGGAATATTTGACCCTGCCCTGTGACCCTGACCTTTGACCGATTGTTCTCAAAATCCGGTTACTTCATTCATGCCTGACCTTCAACCCGTCCACCAAGTTTGGGCAAGAACGGATAAAAACTGCTTTAGATGACCTTGCCCTGTGCCCTTTATCTTTGACTAACTGTTCTAAAAATCGATCAACTTCATCCTTGCCTGACCCCTGAGTCTTCCATCAAATTTTGTCCAAATCTTTTGATCTCTTATTCAATCCTTTACTGTCCCATCAAGAGCGCAGGGACCCGGGGCTAGGCAACTTATTCCTACTTAATCTAGATATTCAGGTGACTCATCAGTCGCTCGTCCCTGAGTGGCATTAATTGAGAAATATTCCCTAACAATTCTTCGGATGTGTTGTAAAGCCTTGTGGGTGACATCTGGCTGGAGGACTTTAACCTACTGTACTGCCAGGCGTCCATTTGGCAATATGGATACCACCCAACGTCGTAAATGGTTTTCTGGTTAAAGGAAACCATTAATTTGGTTTGTCACAGTCAAGGGTTACCTGAAGGTAGCACTATATCATGTGAGTGGATGGTGGACGTCCTCACCTACCACCATGCCCTGAATAAAATACTCTGGTGGTAACAAAAATATACTGCGCGCACACACACACACACACACACACACACACACACACACACACACACACACACACACACACACACACACACTCGTTTTATCTTATACGCATTTTGTACCCCAGACCGCCAGTACGCACCATCCTTTGTCATGTATGCTTAACCCGGAACTAACTACGCAACTCAGAACCTTCCAGAATTCCCCCTCCTCTCTCTCTCTCTCCCTCCTTAACTGGGAAGCCTCAAGAAACGTCCGTCTCCACCTTCCCTCTCCTCCCTCTCTTCCCCTTTTCCTTATCGTAGTCCCCCCCTCCCCCTCCTTTCTCCCATACTCAACATATTCTGCTTTCTCATGTCATCCTCCCCTTCCCTCTTTTCTGTAACTTTTTCCTCATGCTCCCCCTTTCCCCCACCTCACATATATCCCCCCTCCCTCTTCCCCTCCTCATTCCCGACCCTTCCTCCTCACTCCCATATTCCTACCCTTCCTCCCTCTTAACGCTTATCTCCTTCCTCCTCTCCCTTTCCTAACCCTTCTCACCCTCTCCCTCACCCCTTCCCTCCCCCTTCCCCTACCCCTTCGTCACAAGCATCCCTTCTCTTCATGCCTATCCCCCTCCCTCCTCATGTATTCCCTGTCATTTCTTTCTTTTCCTTATCCACTCCCCTTTCTCCTCCCCTCTTGTTAGTTACATCCCCTATCTCTCTCTCCCTCCTTGTCAGCATCTCCTAACTCTCATTTCCCCCTCCACACTCTCTACCCTCGCTCGTATACCTCTCCCCATCCGTCTCGTCACCCATACCCCCTTCCAACACCCCGAACCACTCCTCTCCCCCTTCCTCCATGTCACTCACACCCTCCCCCAGCCCTGCCCTTCCCCCTCCCCCTTCACACCGGATAATACCAGTACACCTTATCATCCAGTGCAACATCACCACTGACTTTTTTTTTTTACCTTTTCATCCACGTGGACATATTATTCATCTTTTTATCTCATAAATTTTATAAGTTCTAGAGGGATCTGACTAACTGACTGGATAAAAATACAAATTCGTGCGTTGACCTCCTACCCTCCAACACGCCAAGATACTGTCGAGGAGGGAGGAGGAGGAGGGGGGTAAAGAAATTGGTGTAGTGAGCAGAGGAGTGTGCAGGATGGGCTGGGAATTTGGTGGAAGATAGGGTTGGGACGGGAAAATACACCTTGTGAAATATGATACATTAGGCTCACTGGTTTGAGAATAGTAATAATTTCAAAATAATCTTCAAGACATACTTAGGGTAAAGATATGAGCGTGAGAGACAAATAAATGGGTGATATAACCTGGAAATTGATGGAAGATGGGGAGGTATCATATACGTATATCCTGTAAAAAGATAAACGTTTTGTGAGGACAGTGTGGAATGTAATAATGGATAAAGAACTCTGAAGCCTTTCCTACCACAAATGCTCTCTTCTCTCTCTCTCTCTCTTGTGCGTTTACCTCTATTGCTTCTGTACTCTTTTTATCCCTATATGTTACAAACTAAATTTCTTCTTACCCCAAATGCTTTCTTGTTTATGTGTTTTGTACGTCTCCTGTCCCTCTAGTCATTTTTTTTTTTATCCTTATATTTTACCAACTAATTCTCCTCCCACCCCAAATCCTCTCTTGTCTTTGTGCCTTTTTTATCTTCTGTATTTTCATTTTTTTTCATTTCTACATGTTAACAATCATTTTGTAATTATTTTTTTGTCTTTTAATCTTTGAATTATGTGTTAACCTTGTCACACTCCCTGATTCCATTGTAAGATTAGAGACATCAATTCCCTTATTCCTATGACGCATTTCTTTCCTTATATTTTATTTTTGTTACTCTCTCCAGATGATTTTTTTAAACAGGGGTATAATCTCTTCAACTGACAATAGTAATGAAGGCTGCATCTAACCCCTCCAGGTAGAAAAGCCTTCCCTGAGCTGAATAAAATCGTCTGGAGTTAACAATAAGAGAAAACTACGTCATCAGGGTGAAGAGGTTGATTTTTCCAGTTGTCTCTTTCACTCTTAACCCCTTCTGTTCGAGGACCTCATTCTGTTTCGTTCTTGCTGCTGCTAGACGATTTTCTTCAGCTTACCTCATAGGGAAGGATGGGAATGGGGTGATGATGATGATGATGGTGATGGTAATGAAGATGATGATGGTGGTAATGATGATGATGATGATACTACTGCTAATATTAATGATGATGATAATGATGATGATACTACTACTACTATTACTACTACTACTACTACAACCACTACTACTACTACTACTGATGTGGATGGTGATGATAATGATACTTACCATTCACCTGCTTAATAATTCCGGTTGATTTCCTTTGTGTATGTCATTAGTAATTGTAATGAGGTCTGATATGCAATTAGCAAATCATTAATTATGCTTTGGAAGTTGACCACCTGGGGATTTGAGTAATGAATTTGACTCTGATTATATTTGTAGTTTTCAGTCTTTAAATGTCTGTCTGTCTGTGTCTCTGTCTGTCTGTCTGTCTCTCACTTCCTCTCTCTCCCTCTCCTCATCCCTTCCATCTCACTCTCATATATACTCTTCTAGTCAGTCTCTCTTCATTCGCTCCATGCGGCCAAACCACCTCAGAGTGCTTGTTTCTCTCTCTCTTTCTCTCTCTCTCTCTCTCTCTCTCTCTCTCTCTCTTTTAATGCAAAGAAGAAGGAACCAAAGGCCAGGCAGGAGTATCTCTAGGAGTTGATCTGTCAGTCTGTTTCTCGCTAATTAATTTCGGACACTAGATGCTTTATTCCCGTAGACTTCAGCGACTATCGTGAAGCCACACCACACCACACCACACCACACCACACCACACAACACCATACCACACTACATTACATCACACTACCCTCTCACACCACACCACACCACTCCACACCATACCACACCACACCACTCCACGTTACAGCACACCACCCTCTCACACCACACCACCCTCTCACACCACACTGCACCACACCACACTAGGGACATTAAACGAAGGACCCTGAAGATCCAGCATTTAGTCCTATTTTTATTTTTTAATTTTTTCCTTTCCCACATCAGCCTCTTCACCACGTTCCTCACGAATCCATCTATTTGCCTACAGTATCTATCCAGTATCTATCCCTCCATGTTACTCCATAGACTCTTTTGGGGATAATTCTGAAATAAAGAAGACTATATCGAAACACTCTATCGTAACGAGAAAGGTAACAGTTACGTCTTATAGTTTTTCGTTTTTCATTTCCTTTTACTGTTTTTACTTAAGTTGGTAAACAATTAACCCCTTCAGAAAAGTTGATATAATTTCTGCTTGGTTTTTGTTACTGCCAAACGTTTATATTTGACTTCAGAGAGATGTCAAATTAGAGGAAGATGGGATGAAGCCTTGACTCACCTATTAATTTTTTTTTTCTAATCTAATTAAAGTAGTTCAGATGCAGTAAGATCAAAATAATAAAAAGATGATATTGAGATGAACAGGTTAATGATCACAGAGTTGCACGTCCTTCGCTTGAAAAATTGCCGAAGAATTTTATATAAGGCGTTTTTGTTGAAGGTCGCCCAGCCAGATAATTATTCACACATTCATGCCTCTGGAATCCTAGCTTTCCATCCCTCAAGCGTAACTTTGAAATATTTTACCTGCAATACACACTTCCTGGACACTAAATTAGGAATGCCTGCGGTCTTAGCTCTGTAAACTCACCTCAGTCATCACCATTGCCCTCAGTACCATCAGTCTGTGGTCAGTACTGTCATCAACATAACAAGCAACTTCTTCATCATCATCATCATCATCGTCATCATCGTAATCATTTCGTGTCATTATTATCATCATCTCATGCGTCATCATCATCTCAAGCTTCTTTGTCACCATCATCATCATCATTTCAAGCGTAATTATCATCATCATCATCATCATCATTATCACCATCATCATCAAGGAATGTCCTTGTGTTGGATGTCACCGTTATTCTGCCGTCAGTGCCATCAATTAGCACCACAGTCATCGTCGTCAGAAAGACCACCATCATCATCGTCATCATCATCATCATCATAGCTACAACCAACATAAATATTACCCCTTCAATACGATGTCATCTTTTAGTAGTCTATCCCTGCTGCAACCAAACAATTCTATTAAGATTAGAAGATTACCTGTTAGAGAAGGAGCTAACGAAGTCTATGTCTAACTCCTTAACTTCGAAAAATGTATCAAACAGAAAAAAAAAATGAATAAATAAAAATAAATCATCCGGAGATAGGAAGTGTGGTAAAGGAGAGTCAGGGTTACATTATTAGGAGTGTTAGTATCAGCATCAATATTATCTGGTGTTTCGTGTCGTGGGTTTACTTCTTCACGGCTGTCTCCATCACCCCCAACTCCCTCCTCCAAACCTCCCCGACTCCCTTGTCATCCCCTCCATACTTATATCCTCCCATCTCCTCACCTAGAACAGGTCCATGTCACCCCCACCCTATCTTAGCCTACAGACGATATTTTGTTCGCGTTAGGAGAGCCCAGGGTAGAGGAGTAATTGAAGGCTGTATCATTTAATCTCCCCCCCTCGTCTCCCCCACATCTTCCCATCTCCATCACTCCTCTTCTTCCTCACATCTCCCTATTGCAGGAGAGGGAAGCCTTCACGTGGTGGCATTGACTTAGCTGGTCGTCTCTGCCGCCCAGTTATACAGACGTTCCTCATTTCTCTCTCAATCCCCCCAGAGGAGAAACTAGATTGCAGATGGGTAGTTTCAGCCTGCCGTTCACTGGGTTCACGTTCAGAAGAGCCTAGGGTTGCACTACTACCACTACCCCCTCGATCCCTCTCCCCCCCTTGAGTCAGGTGTAGGGGGGGTTGCGTCAGAGGGGTAGCTTTATCGTACAGTATCAAGGAGTTAAGGAGGTGGGGCGACACAGCAACATGGTGGAGTAGGTGCCTCCTTCACCTAGAGGAGCTTACCTCCTTCACCTGGAGGAGGTCACCTGTTGGAAGGCTACGTGGGTGGGGGTGACCTGCCGGACTGCGCACTGACCTTGTTACGTTGTACAAGATGGGGTCGCCTTGATCCTTCTTTTTTTTTCTCCTCTCTTGTCTTCTGTTCTGCTCTGTACACACTCTCTCTCTCTCTCTCTCTCTCTCTCTCTCTCTCTCTCTCTCTCTCTCACACACACACACACACACACACACACACAAACAAGCACAGACTAAGCTAGGTTTTAAAGCCTGAATCCCAAGAGATAAACACTGGTGACTTGATTGAATAAGGCGCAGCGTAAGAGTCTTGGTCAGCACCGTAGAAATGCTGACCTTTCTGATTCACGATGAGCAAGACAACGCAGCCGACTCCTTAACGATCGTGCGGTAACAGTCCATCCCATTTGACCCAATTCGAGTAGGGTCCCGGGGCTAGGCTAAGAAAATCTAGTACATTTAAGGGGGTAGATGATCAGGCTGCTTCCCTTGGTGGCATTATGATCGAGGAATCTTCAGTAACTTCACAAGGATCCAACCTCCATCACTCCCGACTGGGGCTCCTATTCTGGTAGGCTAAGGAGGCTCCCTAACACCTTCTCCTTAGCAGTTTGTGTATAAGACTGTTTGGGTGTAAGACAGCTTGTGTGTAGGATTGTGTGTAGATTGCTTGTGTGTAAGAGTGTGTGTAATATGGCTTGTGTATAAATCTTCTATGCAATAATCAACCCCCTTGAATCAGGAGACGATTTTTACCGGTTCCTTCTTGCTACATCAGGACGATTTTGTTCAGCTTGAGGGAAGACCTTTTGGAGTGAAGAGGTAAATGAAAATAAAATAAAAATCCCTCCCAGCCTTATTAAAATCGTCTGGAGAAAGCAGAGACAAAAAGATTTAAAAAAATAAAAATGGCTCCACAGGTATACAAGGGGTTAAGGTGAGTCAGATTTTGTTATGGTTGCGCAGGGCAGGGAGGGTAATATAGGGTGGTCCATAGATTGCGCCCCTCTGCTCCTCCCCTGGGTGATTTCTTGGGTGCTGGGGGGTTGGATTAGTCAGTGTTTTCCATGGCTATGCTGCAGCACTTATACTTTTTTCCACTTCCACTGCCACACTCACGCCCACACCAGCAGACTGAGCCGTCCCCATAAGATACAGCCAGGAGAGTTACTAGTCATGCGCTATTTACTGACGCCCCTGTAACGGAGGTCAGGCCGCAGGTAGGGGGCAAAAGAGAGGGGGGGACCTGTGTTACCCTCTCTCCCCCATTCCAAGCAGGCGCCGAGGGAGACCAGGAACTATTTAAAAACGATCCTGACCAATTCCTCCCATTTGACAGCCACCCCTCTCCTCTCCTCCCTATCTACCATCCTCACATCCCTTCTTGTACATCCCGTCCCTCTTTACTTTAGCCTTCCCCGTGATCTTAGTCTTTCCTCCTCTCACCTTGCCAACCTTCCTCTTCCTTACTCGCCTTCTTCACATCCCTCCTTATAAACCCAGTCCATCTTAGGTCTTAGTCTTTCCACTTAACCTCTCCACTTCTCCTCTCTTACGCTCTCTTTTTCATGCTTCCCTCTGCCATCTCTTCCACTTGTCTTGCCCACACGAGTCTTGGCAAAACCCCTCCTCAAACATCTGTAGCCCTACTTCTGCCCACAGTTCTACATCTCCACTTTAACTATTTTTTTTCCGGCCTTTTGCAACTTAATTTCCGTTGTTCAGAGACAAAATAAGACAATACTATGGCTCTACATCCTCTCCATAGCACTTCTTCGTGATTAGCACCATATTCTAACTTAAATCTCTTGTCACAGCTCAGCACTGAAGATAAAAAGGGAGCAGTCTTACTCCAAGTTAGGGTGGAAAGAGTATAGTCCTAACTGTCCTCACTCCTGCAGCTCTTTGCCGCAGCTGTCCTCCGCTCTTGCTCCTCAAAATATATAGTTATGTTTTGTTTTATCTCTCAGCACACATATGCTCCCCCTCCTTTTTTTTGTTTGAGCATATGTACCCAAAAATTCTATGCACCGCCCTGTATGTATGAAGATTAACCAGTGACTTGAAAAAAAAAAGACAGTGCAGGACGTAGGAGCTATTTACAGGGCCATATTTGTCACTACTTTGCACATGGTTATTAAGGTGAGTGTTTAGAGCTGCCCTGCATGACCTTACTAGGCTTCAATCAGGTGAAAGTGGCCTTGAATTATCGTAGAAAAGGAGGTTGGTGGAGACTACCTGAACTGCCATCTGTGAAACTTGTCCAGAACAGGTCGAAATAATGACAGCAGTGATAAGGAAGAGGGAACTGAGCAGAGGCATACGTGTAAACAGGTAGACGCATGATAGTCTTAATTACGATCCCCATTCTAATGTAAGGACGTGAAGCTTGGACCCAACTGGAAAGACACACGTCAAGAGTGGGAGCAGTGGAAATGAGTAGTCTAAGAGAGCCATGTCGAATTACGTGGAGAAACACAACCATGTGAGGAAGTGAAGGAGTGTTGTGTTGTCGCTGTAAATGTCCTAAAACTTCAGAAACATTGTGTCGAGATGGCTTACCCATATAGAGACAATGGAGAATGAGAGGCTGACCAGGAGAGTGTATGTGAGTGAGGAAGGGGAAGGGGGAGGCCGAGGATGAGGTGGCGGGATGAGGTAAAGAGGTATGATAGAAGGAGGATGAACTGGAGAGAGGCCAACTTGATGATTAAGGACAGGGTAATTTGGAGAGGATTCACTTGTGGCCACCCCTTCTGTAGGCGTCTGGCTGTAGATTTAATGAACCTGACCTAATAAGAGTGACACATCCTTCAGACTTGCAAACCAGATTCGGTGTTGTCAGGTCAGATGAATGCAGACGTGTCCAGATCCAGTACCACAGTTAATATATACGTTTGTGTCGGATAAAAAGGTTACTCTATCAATGTGGTTTTCAATTTTAGCTTTGTACTTTAGTTCAGAATTACTCCCAAATATCATGATGTGTCTGCGATTCTTTTTTTCTGCTTTATTTCAAGGTTACCTCAAAATCATCACGCTTGGGTTGCTGCTATCATTATTATCAAAGTCTAATACAGTGCTTGAAGCCGAATATCTATCTATCTATCTATTGCCAGACGCCTCAATCCCGTTTGGGGTGGCCACAAACAAATCGCCTCCAAGTCGCCCTGTCCCCCGCCATTTCACTGCCCTGCTCCCAACTCACACCCCCCTCTCTCATATACCTCTCCACCCCATCCCTCCATCTCATCCTCGGCCTCCCCCTCCCTCTTCCCCCCTCCACCTCACTCACATACACTCTCTTCGTCAGTCTTTCACCCTCCATCCTCTCCACATGGCCAAACCACCTCAGTGTGTTCCTCATAACGCTTCCTATCACATCCACATCCACACCACAACGTTCCTTTATATCCTCATTCGTCAGCCTGTCTCTCCACGTGACTCCACAGGCTCCTCTTAAATAACTCATTTCCACTGCTCTCACTCTTGACTTGTGTCCTTCCAACAATGTCCAAGCTTCACTACCGTACGTTAGAGTTGGTATCACAATACTGTCATGTAGTAACTTTTTCACTTCCATGCTCACTTCCCTGTTTCTTTAACGATAACGATAGTATAGGAAAACCTGTGTGTAAGGCAGTCAGTGATCTTAAATGTAATCTGATAATGCAAGAGAGGAGTAGCTAAGGAACAGCACTGAAGTCACCTGCATCTTGGTATATCAGGAGGGTATCTGCACCTATTAAGCCCGAGCTCGTGAAGTGACAGAGGGTGATATGTTTTGCTGGATATGTGTGTGTGTGTGTGTGTGTGTGTGTGTGTAGCGCAGCCGAAACTGGAAAAAAGATTTTCAATGAAACTTGGCAGGATGATCGCACTAATTCAGATAATCCTTTCTGGTTCAGTAAAGTCGCCAGTAACACCGACATATTGTGTCATCTTGTTATTGTCACTATAAGTACTTTTGAATACCTTAAAGGACCTTCCTGGGGCCTTTTATGGAAGTCAGCTTTTATGTACAAAAATGAAAGAGCTTTTAACTCTCAGAAGCAAAAAACAACATTGAATATAACTTTTAGTTCTTAAAAGGCTTTATAGATACTGGACCAGATTTTTAAATGATGTATCCTGTCTAATGGGGAATTATTTCAACTAAACAGCAAAGTCCTAATGGAGTAATACTTGAATGCGTTATTATTATTATTATTATTATTATTATTATTATTATCATTATTATCATTATTATCTCTAGGGGTGGGAAGTGGGTGAGTCTGACAGGTCCCCGGTTATCGAAGATTTTTAAAAATGAGATCACCCAAGCAAGATTACGCCCACCTGAGGAAAAAGAGAAAGGAATCCCTCATTTTCATCAGTTACCCTTTCTCACTGTGTCCCCCTCCCCCACACCATATAACCCTCTATTTCAACCATACAACCAGCTAATAGATTGGTGGTCCAGTTGGTTAAGGCGCTCTAATCGGATGTGGCCCATAAAGGGTTGAAATCCAAGGTATGGTTGGGGGTTTACTGCTCACATAGTGCCACTCAGGGAGGTGCGACTGTTCATTCTTATCTTAAAAGTCTGGAGAGAGGAGACTAACCCCGAGCCTCTACGTTACTGGTGGGGCAATGAACGCTGGGAAGTCACTCCCTCTTGTTTACACTTCCTCTTCCTCTCCTCTTCTTATTCTTCTCTTTCCTCTCTCTTCTTTCTCCTCCCCTCTTCCTGTCATCCCTCCCTACGCAGTACCCCCATTACCTACAAAACACTTCTTCCCCCCTTTCACCCCTTCTCCCCCTCCTCCTCCCCCTCCAATATCCCTCCCTCCCCCCTTACAATCTATCCTCCTCCTACCTCCCCCTCATCTCCCGCCCTCCCTCCCTTCCTCCCCCACAACCTATCCTCCTTGTCACCCCCCCTTCTCCCCCATGACCCATCTGCTAACCAGTTTGAAGCAGTTTACCTGACTAAGCATTTCAATCACCTCAACAAACATTCTTTTTCTTTAATGGCGGTATTTATAAACATTCTTAGTTCTGGACAATTCTGGTACACTAGTCCCCCTTTACCCCAGACGATTTTATTCAGCCTGAGAGTGTTAATACTGTCCTCATTAACCCTTTCATCGTGGAGAGAACTCTAGTAATCTATCTTAATGGCATACGTATTCAGCTGAGAGTGAGTAAGGATAGAGTGAGTAAGGACAGAGTGAGTAAAGGCAGAATGAGTGAGGACAGAGTGAGTAAGGATAAAGTGAGTAAGGATAGAGTGAGTCAAGTCTAGAATATTCACTCTGACTCGAGTAAACTAACCCTAGACCACCAGGGAGCCTACCATCCACTCACTTGATGTAGTGTTACCTACGGGTGACTACAGTGTGTTACAAGCCAAATGGTTTCTTGCACCTAAGGAATTATCGACTACGTTGGGTTGTAACCATATAACCAAATAAACACTTCATCACATAGACGAGTGAAAAACAAAGCCCCCCCCCAAAAAAAAAACCCCCGAATATATTGATTTCTGATACTAATACTACTACTACAACTACTACTGCTGCTACTCCTACTGCTACTATTAGTTCTACTGCTACTACTACTACTACTTCTACTGTCACTACTACTACTACTACTAATGATATTAATAATGCCGTGATAATAGCCACCACCGCCAACACTATCACTACCACAACCATCAATAATAATAATAATAATAATAATAATAATAATAATAATAATGCACTATTGTTTTACCACGGCCCTAAAGGCAACTTCGGCTTAACACTCTCAGTCCCCTATTTCATCAGCTGAATAGAATCGTCTGCCGTTAGTTACAGGAGAAAAGAGTTGTGCCGCACGAGAGAGAGAGAGAGAGAGAGAGAGAGAGAGAGAGAGAGAGAGAGAGAGAGAGAGAGAGAGAGAGAGAGAGAGAGAGAGAGAGAGAGAGAGAGAGAGAGAGAGAGAGAGAGAGAGAGAGAGAGAGAGAGAGAGTCTGAGCACCTAGCCTACGAAGTGGCAGGGAAAAGTAAGCAAATCACAGCTCCTATCCTCCCCCCCTTCCCTCCTCCACCTCCTATCTTACTTCTCATCCCTCTCCCTCCCCTTATCTTACTCCCTTGCTCCTCCCTCTCTCTGAATCTTCCTCCCTCCCTTTACTTCTTTTCCTCCTTCTGGTATCTTTTTACTTTTCCTCATTCTCCTTGCCTCTCCTCCCTCCCATAATTCCCTCTCTAACTTCTTATCCCTCTTCCTTTCTTCATTCACCTTCCTTTTCCGTATCCTTCTTCCTGCTCTTTCTTACTCTTCTCCCTCTCCTAATCCCTTCAGTTCTTATTCTCCTCCTCTTATCCACTCTCTCTTATATATATTCCTCTCTGCATCCACCTTCCCTTTCATAACCCTCTTCCGTTTGGCTCTCCCCTCCACCTAATCCACTCTCTTCGACTGGAAATAAATGAATGAAAACCAAGGATAAGAGATGCTCCACAAATATAAAAATAATATTACTGTTTATGCAGAGGATCAACGGCTAAGCTTCCACATACATCGTTAGTGTAAAAACAGCAATATAAATTTAACTGCCTGAATATATCGACACACCTGACTTTACATAATTGAATTCTGTTTATTTCCAGTTTGACCTGTATGAAAACAACCCTGATATGACGATGGCTGATTCTTTAAGGGAACATTTGGCGATTTTATGTGCTCAATTTTATCAGAGTTGTCGAAAAAATGAGGGTGTGTAGTGCAAAGTATTTCCTCTTACTTTTTCCAGTTAAAAATTTTCTTGCCTGTCCTCTCTTACAATCATGGTTTTTTCTGTCTTTTTCCTGCCAGTTATTTTGCCTGAGGGAGTGATGGGTGGGGGAGATTTTTCTTTGCAACTTTTGGTTATATCTTTATTGTATTACTTTTACCTCAGCTGATAACCATAGAAGCCTGAGCATGTTAGCCTTCCACGACATAAATGTAAACAAAAAACAGTGGTCTTTAGGGGTAGCCATAATAAATAAAAAAAGACACGCAGTCGGTCTGAAGAGGTAAATAAAGTGCAGCCAGGAATTCAGGTGCAAGAAATAACTGAGGAATTACTGAAACCGGGAAATCTTTTATGCACACCTCATGCATGGCGAGAATGATGCTAAATGGAACAGCGCGGAACTCAGCGAAATCCTGACAGTACCAATCTTTATGTGTTCATGTTGTTCACCAAAGTTCTCTCTGTGATTTTAAATGAACACATGACTCCTTCCGTAGTACCCATGCGTCAGTGTGCCTGCCTGCGTGGTGTGTACTCTGTGCCCTACATTGTTTAGAGTGTGGGGGCCAGAGGGGTCGATGCCCCCCCTGGTGTGTGAGGCGGCAGTCCTTGTAAGATATGGCAGGGTAATCTCGGCTGACTGGCCCACGTGCCTTCACTCACAACTGGAATGAATCGGTCGTACCATGACACAAAAGAGATTACAACCTTCTCATGGTCGCGACAACTCTCGTGCTCTATTTTAGCTTACGTCGGACGATTATTTATGTATTTTTATTTTATTTTCTTTCATTTTGTTTATTTTATCTATTTATTCATTTATTTATTAATTCATTTTCAGTCAGGTGAGTCATAAGAACCTGAGAGAATTATGCTGACTATATTAATTTCTCGTGGTCGCGGCAACTGAAGCACTTTAACTAACACAGATGATTTTACTAAGCTAAGAGAGAGTCACAGGAGCCTGAGAGAGTTATACCGTAAAGTAACGCAGTTCAAAGTCCACATGATGTAAATGTGTTACGCTCCTCCTACGAGAGACTCATCCGCAAGTCACCATTTTCCCCGATAACCTTATCATGGCGCCTGACATCACATCTCGCGGGCAGGTGGCGTCCAACGTGGCAACACGACCCCTCGCATCGTATATATACCGCGGTGCCGCTGCCTGGCCATTACACCTGCCCTCACCCTCGGCTAGGAAGGTTCCCATAGCACCTCAAGTTCTCACAGCACCTCAAGTTCTCCCAACGCCTCAGGTTCTCACAGCACCTCTGGTTCTCACAGCACCTCAGGTTCTCACAGCACCCCAGCTTCTCACAGCAGCGAACCACCAGATCCTGAATCATGTCCAACCTTCGCTACACGCGGGCTGTCCTATCCGGCGTGGTTGCTCTCAGGGGCGTCGCCAGAACACAGGTATGGTGACCCCAACCTTGTCCTTGCGTTAAGTCCTCTGCCCCTCAGCCTTATTTCTGTTTACGAATATTCAATCATCCGTTAGCCAGAACGATTTCTAATATTAGATAATGATTTACACAATGTTTGATTTAGTTTGTATAAGCCAGGTTTGGTTATACGAACTTTAGAGTGTTAGTGTTAATAACAAGTACATTTTCCTTGGGTATACATGCACAGTGTTAAGCATTTACACACACACACACACATGAACATCTTACTCGGAAAACTGACATGGCTAAGAAACTCTGTTCAGTAGTACTGCTTGCAACTGTTAAGTAAATTAGTCTGTTCCTGATTCACATTAATATATAGGATGTAGATCTCCAATGGGTTTCACTTTTCTGCTGTTTAAGATAGATTTAGGTAGGTTTTCCTTAACGTGGCTGTAGGTGTGCGTTGTAGGTTCTGGGGCTGCCTTATATCAACCCAAGTTTTGTTGTGACAGATTTGTTGATGGAGCAGAAGAAAGAAGACGAGGTGGCAAGAAAGAAGACAGACCTCTCACCTACTAACTGTAATAATAATCATAAGTTAATCTAATATATCTATAAATTTTTACAGTACATTAAAAGTAGGGGTATCACTTTAAGTTTAACTCAGAATAGTTATTAATACATTTTGATAGTCACTCGTTAAATATAAAGAGATCATTGTCGAATTAATAATCAGTAATTACTGATACATATTCATTAATTAGTAACAATAGACTTCGGAATATCACCTTGACACCCCTCCAGAATAATCATTAATACTTTTTAATAATCACTGTCCTAAGTTGGATTTACCTATTTTGACTGTTTTCCTCCTATTTGTGTTTAGTACCAGTGTTCCCGTCAGCTTCAGAGGATTTCTAGCACCTCTTTACTTGTATATCCCTGAATAGGTCACATCAATATTCTCTTGTATGTAACCTACAGAACCGATAATGGCATTAAAAAGATATATTCTGTATATTATAACGTAATATAGAAATGTAATATTCAAGATAAATCGTTACGAGAAAGGTGCTAGATAGGCTACTCCGTTCATGGCAATACGAGCCGACAGCAAGACCCGCCAAAACGTATAAGTAACGCGTGTATTGTTTTGTTTCATGCAGGTTCGTTCAGCGTGTACGAAATGCACCTGCGGGAAGCGAGGACTGAGTCTGGCCGCTGCAGCCCGTCAGCAGGTGGCCTTCAAGGAGACGCCCGTCCCATGTGAGTTGGAAATAGGATTTAATGTTTCTATTGGTATACTGAATAATAAATCCTTTTTCGGTTTACTTTTCAACATCCCGTAGAATATGAATTGAGAATGGCCAAGCTTACTTATCAAAAAAAAAAAAATAAAATAAAATAAATAAATAAAACACACATTCTTTTCTTCAGCAACATTGTAGATTTATCTACCTTTTTAAACATGATTAGTTCGTAAATTGGGGGAGTGGGTGAATGAGTAAGTTAATGACTGAGTATGGATGTTAGTGAGTAAGTGCTTAAGTGGGTAAATAATTCCTTGCGTTTCCACACCCTGCAGGCAGCGGTGTGTTGCAGGCTGTTGCAGATCAACACTACCTGCGCGTGAAGTTCGGTGATGGCACGTCGGCGCAGCTGCCGTACGTGTGGCTGCGGGACAACTGCCAGTGTCCAGACTGCTACAGCCAGGAGGCGCTCGGCAGGAAGTTTATCATTGCCGACCTCGATGTTAACATCCATCCGACATCCGTACAGGTCAGTCACTGCAAGTGTTATTGTACACTTGTGTTACTTGTTACATGATGTGCTAAATGGCACCATGCTGGTATAGGAGGCAGCCATCTTTGCCTAGAAGTGGTATGACAGAAATTTTAGTTCGTTCATCTTAACTTTGCGAGATGTTTGTCCTTTTGCAGCTCATACCCTGCACCTAGATGACATAAAAATATAATATTATGGCTGTACATCCGTCTACAGCACTTTATCGTGACTAGCTCCAAAATCTAGTTTTAATCTCACGTTACAACCTCGCATCGAAATATTAGGCCAAGTTAAAGTGGACAGAGTATAATCTTGGCGTTACATGTTGGCAGGAGATCGAGGATGGTCTTGAGTTGATGTGGAGTGATGGCCACTCCAGCAAGTTCTCTGGCCAGTGGCTGAAGGAGCGAGCCTTCACACCAGCAGCCAGAGCCCACCAGAGGAACAGATACGCTCTCAAGAGGGTCAGTTACGTCTGTAATTAATATTTCCTTCATAATAATCGTCTTTTGAAAAGTTGTAATTATGTTTACCCTAACACGAGACTAACCAAAACAGATTAGTCAATGATGTTAAAAACAGTTATTTAAACTTCTATTTGCATATTGAAAGCAAACATGTCAGTACCTTCAAGAAAGAGATGCACCAATAATTTTTGAATCTCCATGGGTCTAAACCAATTGCTATAATAGATATCACAGTGTGCCACTTACCAATTGAAGCCCCGTTACAGGTACCCTGGGGCGCCGACCACCGTCTGCGTGAGTTCGATTACAGTGAGTTGAAGACCAACCCCAAGACGCTGCTGGAGTGGCTGTTGACTATGGAGCGGGAGGGGTCGGCCATGCTCAAGAACGCACCGGACAGAGACGTGGCTGGACCAGAGATGATCGAGCACATCGCATACGTCAAGCCATCTCATTATGGGTCAGTCCTACTCAGATCCATATATATACACTGTTAAATATTTACACAAGTAATGAAATAATTTGAGAATAACATATATCCCCTGAACAATAAACTAACAGAGCTAAACTGACTGTCCACAGACCTCACTCTCCAGTGATCAACCGCCCCAACACCAACAACGTGGCCTTCACCAACGCCAAGCTGGGCATGCACAACGACCTGCCACAGTACGAACACATGCCGGGGGTGAGTTGGCTTATCTTGTACCAATAGATAAGGATTAATAAGTTTTGTTACTTTTAAGTTGGTACTGTATTATGATTACAATATTTTCTGATATACTTCAGGTCCTGCTTAGTATAGGTGATAATCGGAGTTGTTTGTTGCAGATCATCTTCATCCACTGTGTGAAGCAACACTTGGGTTCCGGGGGTGAGAGTGTGGTCAGCGATGGACTTTTTGGCGCCGAGATTCTCCGCAGGAACCACCCAGAGGCCTTCGAGGCTCTTACCTCCACCGACGTCTACTTCTGGGACAAGGGTCATGCCAACTACCCCTGGGAGATGGACAAGTTCCACAAGATCTCAAAGTTCCCAGTTCTCACGTAAGTTTCTCATGTACAGGCACATACTTTGACTATTAGTATATTGGAGTACATGCTATTCAATCACACATGACCGCTACCTATCCTCACAGGAAAATACTTTTCCTGCAAAATCATTGTAATACAGGTCACAGAATTTTCACTTGACCCATACGCAGATCCTTTTCCTCAGGCTGAATAGCGACAAAGAAGGAATGTGTAGACACTTGCCTAAAGTCATGAATGTCTTCAGACTGAAAAGCTACAAATGAGTAACATAGAGCGCTGACCCATTACTAAATTCTCATTTTTCTCCTCAGACTTAACAACAATAAGGAAGTCACCCGCATCGCAGTTAACCACGCCATCAGAGACTCTCACATGGACGCGTCTCCTGAGAAGGTAAAGAAATTCTACGAAGCGCTGAAGCTGTACAACGATATTCTCTACGATAACGCCATCAACTTCAAGATGGATGAAGGTAAATATCATTCACAGCCCACTGCTGGAGTCATAGGCGTTGTCCTAGATATAATTAGATGGGGTGCCTTGTATGCTCTTGTGACACCGTACCATTATGTACTGTCATTGTATTTGGTATATACTGTGGCTATTAAATATTCAAATATTTTACCTTAATGTTGTCAGGGCAGGTAACACGACAATGAGTGAAGTGTTGCTGTGTGCTGCAGAGGTATGCATGTGTTACTGCGTGCTAAATATCCTGTTGTGTTCCTCAGGCGACATAATGACGCTGGACAACGTGCGCTGCCTACACGGTCGTGAGGGCTACGAGGCTTTCAGTGCCCGCCACATCGAGTCCTCCTACCTGGACTGGGACGAGGCTCGCTGCCGCAGACGCCGCCTGCAGGAGGAGCTTGGCGTCCAGTAAATTCAGAGACGCCGGTGGGTGGGTGCTCACCACTGCAGTTTGGCGCCCAGTAAGCACACCCTATACGAGGCTGATGTGGGGGTGTTTGCTACAACAGCGGACCGGTCTTCAGTGACAACAAAAGCCATCTATACTTGCTCCAGTTTCATCACACTTACGCTACTAACACTGTTACGTGAGGCTAACATGTCATAGCGATTAAAGCTTTGCTGCCTCTAATCTTCAAACATTATGAAGTGTTTGAAGGCAGTTACAGTCGGTTCTCTTCCCTATTTGTGGTTCCTGAGAGCGGCTCCTTCATGATTGTAGTAGTCGTGTTATGAAGCTAGAGTTTGATTTATATATTATATACCTTTTTATAAACCGTCTTTGAAAGAGACAGTGTGAAAATAATGACCCTATATTTATATATGTTGATTGTGAAAGATGTTATTACTATTATTTTTAATAAATACCTTTAGTATATGGTGTTTTGTTCTCTTTTGAATATCATGAATCATTGTTAATTCTTGAGAGACGTCGTGTTCCTTGCTAGCTTCAAGCTGCATGCTACATAAGCACATGTTACTCTGGTGTTTGTACTTGCAATGTATAATACATATTTTCCTTCAATATGATAAGTATGATCTATCTTGGTAAATATACTGTATTATTAGTATACAGGCTAATGATAGTAGTGGCAGGCCAAGAGAAATTTGTTCACTGACTTCTTAGAGGTACAAGGAACAGACCTCGAGCAAAATACACATGAATGCAGAGTGAGGCAGACAGAAAGGAGACCTGTACTGATCCCTATGGGGCTGTGTGTTGTGTGGAAATATAGGATTGTGGTAAGTGAACTCTAAAAAAAAGGAAAGGATAGAATAGCTAAATGTTACTCTCTTCCCCCTACCACACACCACACCGAAGTCAACAGAATACAAAAGCCACAACATCTTATAGAAAAACCTCACGATTTTTTCTTTGTTTTTACTCTGGGTTGAAAACGAATTCTAGAGTATACTCGACTGATAAGAGAAGTACCTTTATTATCATCATAGTACGTATCATCACATCCTCGTTCTTGGCTTGTGCGAGATAAGATGATAAAGAAAAATGTGTTTATTTTTTTTCTGCCACCTTTGTTGAATGGTCAGGCGTTCGATCCCAACCAAGGCCACTGATTATGGCTGAAAGGGGACCCGGTCGCCAAGTGGTACACCCTTCACCAAAATCCTTTAAATAAACGGTCCCCAGATTCTCAGCAAGGGGAGCACACCACGTAAAATGTATCAGTATTTTCTGTCATACTTCCAGTACTTTCAAGTATTCACTATTTTATTTTGCTGTCAGTGTCGTGACTTGTTCATAAGGAAGAATTTTACTCACATTTGGAAAAGTGGTTAAGTGAGTCGTTTCAGGCTGACGATGTGCCCTCGTCTCAGTGGCCGACATACGCAGGTCAACTCTAAGGTCACGGTGACGAAAAGCAGGTCTAGGCCAATCAACTGGAATTTCCTGCGATATAAATGATGTCAGAGAGAGAGAGAGAGAGAGAGAGAGAGAGAGAGAGAGAGAGTAGTTCCGAGAGAAAAGTGCAGCACCACTTCCAGAGGCATAAAGCTTACTCTATAATCGTCCCTAATATTTCACGAGTAAAAAATAATTGTAGTGGATATGAAAACTCACTACACGACGAAAACTAGCAATACCTATGATATTAAGAGAAAACGGTGTCTGAAGGGGAGACTAATGTGCTGTTTCTTGCGTCTCGCATTCTCGCACTCTTTCCCGACCTCCTTAGCCCTTCACTCCTTAGTTTTTATTCGGTTTGGCGAAAGAGGTTTCCTAGCACCGTGTTGTTGGTGACTTTTTATTTTTTCCTCTTCTTTCCCCCCCCCTATTTCCTTTTGTTTTCTTTCGTTAATTAATGTTCTCCCGTATACTACTAATGTGCTTAATATCGACTCACAGGTAGGGACAAAAGTTGGACTAATATTTCACCTTCTCTGCTTCTCACTTTCCTCTACTGACAGTTTTCCGAACTGAGAGAGGCTTGTTTCTCTGCACGTAGATCCCCCCCTCCATCCCTCTCTCTCTCTCTCTCTCTCTCTCTCAGGTAAATTCACTCACAGGCCTCACAACCCCACGTTCCCCGCATCAAAGTGTTTCCTCCCAGTGATCCCTCGTGCCTTTGTAGCTGGATAGGTGGGGGTCAGGCCTGTGTGAAGGGGGATAGTCACTGGGGATAGTCGGGGGTTGAATATCGAAACCACTGTGGGAATAGGAGAGAGCCTGGGACAGTCATGGATAGTCTAATACTGAATAGGTCGCTGGGATAGTAGGTACTGAATATCGGTGTCAAACTTTGTGGTGGTGGATAGTCATTAGGGATAGTCGGGGCTTGGTATCGAGGCCGTGGTGAAAATAGAGCAAGGAATGGGATAGTCTAATAGTGGACACTTTGTTGGGATAGTGAGGGCTGGGATGGTGTCATGTCTTTGCGGTGGTGAAGAGACACTGAAGATATTTAGAGACTGATTATCGATGCCAATGGGAAAGTAGAATAGGTTGGGATAGTCAGATGCTGAGCTGGAATAGTGGAGAATGAGTGTTGGTAGTTAGGGCTGCCTTTGAAGTGGTGGATAGTCACTGTGGATAGTCAGAGGGTGAATTGGTAAGTGCAAAATAGAATAGAGAGTGGGAGGGTCAAAGAATGAGAGTTTTGCGAGACAGTGAAGGATGTGTGGGCGCAGTAAAGTCACTCGGATGATTGGTATATAAACATGGAACAGGTCTGGCCAACGAAGACTAGTTACGAAATGAAGATACACACAGACACACACACACACACACACATACACACACACACACACACACACACACACACACACACACACACACACACACACACACACACACACACACACACACACACACACACACACACACACACATTAAACACTCTCAAATCAAGTCCCACCCATTCTGTCTCTTGTTTCCAACGGTACACATACTGAATCCCCAAACTCGTAAAACACACACACAAGCATAAGCACCCCACAACACACACACACACACACACACACACACACACACACACACACACACACACACACACACACACAATCAATCAATCCCCATACTGCCACCAAATACACTGACCTCCCCAAACATCCCCAGAGCGAGGCTGGACATTTAACAGGTAGATTTAAAACACTGGCATTAATTAAACGAAGCGAGGAGGTGGTAGGTGGGCGGGGTGGGGGTAGATTTACAAACAATATAACCTGATTACTTCATTATGGGGCGCGGTGCAATTAAGCCTTCACGCCTCATTATGTTGCATGCTGTTGCTCGGGGCATGGGGGGTGGGTGAGGGATGGGTTGAGGGCTGGGAGGAGTAGGTGGAGAGAGGTGGTGGGTGTTAGTAAGGGTGAAGGTGTGGGTGGGGCCATGGGGGGTGATGGTGTGAGTGAGGGATGGGTTGAGGGCGGGAAGGGGTGGGTGGGGAGAGGTGGTGGGTGTTAGTAAGGGTGAGATTGATGGTTTAAAAGGGGGTGGAGTTGGGGAGTGGGTGATGTGAAGAGGAGTTGATGGAGAGAGGAGATGTAGTGATGGTGGTGGTGGGGATAGAGTTGAGGATAGAGTGTAAAAGAAGTGAGTGCTGTGGAAAGGACTGAGGCTGGTGTGGAAGGATGTCAGTGGGATGTTAAGCCGTGGGAGTGAGGGGTGAGGATGATAAAGTGATGGTGGCTGGATTTTTCTGAGAAGGGGTGGGTGACGAAGATGAAGGGAGAGACATGGGTGTGAGAATTAACCCCCTGAGACCTGGGAAATCCTTTTTATTTTTATTTTTGCTTACTCCTGACGATTTTACTCAACAGATTTTCGACCTGGGGAGGCTGGATACTGTATTTATTCATTCTTTTGCTCAATAAAATCGTCTGGAGATGGAAAGGAAAAAAGGGAAAGGGAATAAAAAAGGGTGTCATCTTCCTCTACTAACTATTGTAGATTTATTGTGAGACATGGAAAGATTATACATTATTCCTATTGTTCTTGCCCCCCCCCAAAAAAAAATAAATAAATAAACAAGAGACAACTGATTACAAAAAATTGCTATGTGAAAGAACCTTGATATATTTTTATGACACGCTTTAATGGTTTTGGTAACATTTTCGTGGCCTTTCCAAATCTCCTCTCCGTAGAACACCACCTCTCATCCTCTTTGCCTCACTTTATTATTATTATTATTATTATTATTATTATTATTCTTACGGAGAGTCAACGGTCTGAAGTTACTGTAGCAACCCCACTTATGCCTCCTCAGTTCCTTCTTTATACTCATCTCTGCATCCAAGACAAAGACAGATATTTATAAAGGAGAGGTGGTGGCTATGTGGTAAAGGAATGGACTGGTGACCGAAAGACACGAAATCTATCTCAGGCTAGAACAGTTTGCAGTTTTGAAATTTGTTAAAGGTCTTAACTAAGCTTCCACAAGACCCTTCGGCATATAAACACACCCTTGTTAATACAGCCATACAAGTCGTAAATGTTTCAGTTTGATGGTATGCTCCTGGTACCTGAGTGGTGATATGTGATGGTAATTGGTGTCATCTCTTGCACGTAGGACTGGTGGATCTCAGCTAGCCAGAGTTAACGTGTATTCACACACACACACACACACACACACACACACACACACACACACACACACACACACACACACACACACACACACACACACACACACACACACACACACACACATCTGACTATTTCATTCACACACAGACCCAAACCCACACAGTCAGTTCGCATACTACAACATTCACACACACACACACACACACACACACACACACACACACACACACACACACACACACACACACACACACACACACACACACACACACACACACTGACTTGTATATCCTCTGTTTATGCCCTACACTATCTGGAGTCCTTTAAATCTGCCATCATCTATTAAATCACCTTAATTTATGGAGCACAGACCAGGAGAGCCCCGTTTACTGTAACTAATTGGCAAAATACCCATGTACCTCTAATCGAACGAGTTAGCCATGAGTGTGCCGTCAATATCAATAAACAGGCATGATTTTGTTTCCTGTAATACTGTTAATTCTGGGTTAAAATGCTGTCGGTATTAATTGAGAGTGATTATTCTCCCCCACCACTACTACCACCAGCATTTAACACAGTACTCCATCACTGGCCATAATTTACGCGGACGGGGAAATGGTTGAGGTAAAAGGTAGGCACGATCAGGAACAAAAATAGGGGAGAGGGGAGAGAGTAATAGGTCTGGACAATTAGGGAAATAAATAGGGAAGCATTGAACAGGGTAATAAGCAACAATATCAAACAGGAAAGAATGAAATATAGAATGACAAGGAGCAACTGCAAGACGAGAGCTGTTATAGAGAAACACAGATACTGATAAAGACTGATCAGTACTGATGACCCAACATGACCTGGGTTAGTCAAGGTATGGACAAGGTGAAGCCAGGTCGAGGGCTGCACCACCTTCCCCAACCTCCATATATAGTTCCTACGAATCCCATGGTATAACTGAACCTGTATGTGTTCACATGTACAATTCCTGTCCTTTATCTTGAAAACTATAGCTCTTAGGGGTCAAGGATGGAAGTGTACTCTCACCCCAAACCTCCCAAATGCAGTTCCCCTAATATCAACAGCTTAATTGGGACTATAATTACGTATGGATTGGGGATCAGGGGCTATTTCTCTCCTCTGAAGCGTGGTTTCTTTAGGTACCTGTTAATTACCTTCACCCATGGACATGCAGAACTTTATTATTATTATTATTATTATTTTTTTTATGTTGAACACTCACGCCGTCCATATGTGTGCTCACGACCTGCCTCGGTGTAATATCTACTGTATATCCTTGCAAATATTCAACACCGTAGCGCGCAAGCAGTGGCCGTGCAAATCATACTGACAGACGGACAGACATTGCATATATAATGACACAAAAGTACCTATAAATGGACCCACGGGGGAAAAAAGCGAGACATTGTGGAAAAGCATGGGCAATAATAATGACTGATGATGATGGTACTACTGAGGCTGCTGCTGTTACTACTACTACAATTACTACTACTGCTACTACTACTCCTACTACTACTACTGCGCTGCTGCTATTACCACTACTACTTACATAAATCAATAACCAAATAAAGTAGAAGACTGGCATATGAAGGAAAACAGCTTTGATGAAAAAATATTACAACAGCCACCAAGTAATATGTGTACAAAAATTACCATCAAATCAACACGAATTAATCCTTTCACTATTACGGCCTCACCAAGCTGTTTTACTCACACTAATACCAAACCACATATATATATTTTTTAAAAGCAGAGAGATTTTTACAGATGAGAGAATTCCTATGTCCAACGAAAAAAACAAAAAAGCGAAATTAAAAAGGAACACGCAAGAGTAATCAGGAATTGCAACCCCTCCTGCACCCCCCCAACCATCCCATCTCTTTTATAAATGGTTTTCAGCCTCACAGATCAAAATAATACAGCGATATTCGGCCAAATCCGGTGGTAAACGGGGAAAAGCCAGATGCGGACGCGAAATTAAAAATGATGTTAAAGTCTACGGCATC
>NC_136979.1:4247500-4372500 GCF_032717465.1 Coenobita brevimanus | reverse complement strand
TGTTTAATGATGCCGCATATATCAGAGGGGAGGCGCGGGCTGGTTGTTTTGTGTCCGTGGAAGGCTTATAAGGGATTTGTGTTTGTTTTTATTTCTGTTTTTTCTTCCATTCAAAACAAAAGGATGATGATGATGAAAGTAGAGTGAGCAATAATGACTTTGGGCGTAGATAAAGGACTTCAAACAAAAATAGCAACAACAGCGATGACGACAACAACAATATAATAACAACAACAACAGGGACAACAACAACAACAACAACAACAACAACAATAATAATAATAATAATAATAATAATAATAATAATAATAATAATAAATAAATAAATAAATGAATATATGGTGAAGAAGGAGGGGTAACTAATGCAACACTCACCCCTCTTGCTTCTCCTCCATCGCGACTCCCCATCCTCCTCAGCGCAGACCTGGGAATATAAGATGCTTTTATAATATACGAACAGCACTACCTCGCTGACTAACATACTGCCAATATTGTGCTGGGAATCGAACCCGGGACACTCTAGACAAGAGCATGACGGCTTTCCACTGTGCCCGAGTGCTAGGGGGCTGTCCTTCTCTCTGACTGTGGTAAGGTGGTGTGACTGTGGTAAGGTGGTGTGAATGTGGTAAGGTGAGGTGAGTGTGGTAAGGTGGTGTGACTGTGGTAAGGTGGGGTGACTGTGGTAAGGTGGTGTGACTGTGGTAAGGTGGTGTGAATGTGGTAAGGTGGTGTGACTGTGGTAAGGTGGTGTGACTGTGGTAAGGTGGTGTGAATGTGGTAAGGTGGGGTGAGTGTGGTAAAGTGGGGTGACTGTGGTAAGGTGGGGTGTCTGTGGTAAAGTGGGGTGACTGTGGTAAGGTGGGGTGGTTGTGGTAAGGTGGGGTGACTGTGGTAAGGTGGTGTGGCTGTGGTAAGGTGGGGTGACTGTGGTAAGGTGGGGTGGCTATGGTAAGGTGGGGTGGCTATGGTAAGGTGGTGTGACTGTGGTAAGGTGGTGTGAATGTGGTAAGGTGGGGTGAGTGTGGTAAGGTGGGGTGACTGTGGTAAGATGGTGTGACTGTGGTAAAGTGGTGTGACTGTGGTAAAGTGGTGTGACTGTGGTAAGGTGGTGTGGCTGTGGTAAGGTGGGGTGAGTGTGGTAAGGTGGGGTGACTGTGGTAAGGTGGGGTGACTGTGGTAAGGTGGGGTGAATGTGGTAAGGTGGTGTGACTGTAGTAAGGTGGGGTGAGTGTGGTAAGGTAGGGTGACTGTGGTAAGGTGGTATGAATGTGGTAAGGTGGGGTGAATGTGGCATGGTGGGGTGAATGTGGTAAAGTGGGTGTGAATGTGGTAAGGTGGGGTGACTGTGGTAAGGTGGGGTGGCTGTGGTAAGGTGGTGTGAATGTGGTAAGGTGGGGTGGCTGTGGTAAGGTGGGGTGAATGTGGTAGAGGGGTGTGGGGTGCGGGGATTCTGGGCCAGCTTCCTGATTGCTTTCACGAGTTCCAACCAAAAAATAAAATACTTTTGGACGAATTTTCACGCAAGAAATTTTGAAAGTTGGATAAAAGTTTTTTCGGCCCTGGCCCACAGAGTTTATTTCGGCTTCCAGTATATTCTCTTGTGTGTATATTAAAAAAAAAAAAATTCCACTTCATTTACCACCTAATAATTTTTTCCTGTACTTATATTTTTTCATATGCCCACATCTCCCGTTCTGTTTTAGCTCACTGTATGGATTTAATTATGATTTTGTCCTCTTGAATATTTCATGTTTGCGACACCAATAGGGGAGTCAATATCCAGTGTGTGTTCCTAACTGTTTCACTCACTCACTCACTCACTGAGCCAACGCATTTCTTTGAATTGTGAACTCTGGCAAGCTGAGGCCAGAGAATTTTTCGAGCATCACACTAACTTTCATCGACTTTTGCTACACTCAAAGATGAAGCCAAATCCAGTGAGTGTTCCTAATTGCGTCACTCACTCAATGAGTCACCGTACCTACCTGAAGGATGGGGTCCAGGTCTTATGGAGGTGTGTTGAGATTTGACAAGGTAGCGGTGGTGGGTCTGGTGTACAACTAAAGCGTGTCTGGGGTGTATCTTAGGGGGATGTAGTGTGCATCTGGGTTGGGTCTAAAAGCGAAGGACACCTATTGGGATGTCTTGGGTTGGTGGATACGGCTGAGGTGGGTGCGACTATCGATAGTGTCCTTTGTCTTGTTTATCCACGTACAAAGCTTATTTTTGAGATCCATAATATACCTCTGTGCATATTCTTTTTTCTACCGTATTCATGTATTCATAATTTATTTCAGCCTACTGTATCATTTTTCATATGTTTTAGTATTTTATTATTTTGTTTACCTTTATTTATTGTTCAGAATTTCTCTCACCCCCACTGTATTACTGTATAACTTTTTTCTCTTAATTTTACGCATACAGTATATACATTTTTTCTAAGCCAGACATATATATAGAGTAAAATAATTTCCCCGTCCACCGGCCATGCTTGGAGGTAAAAGACGGGCGGAGGCGTAGGGAATTTTCACTTTTTCCGGATGAGAGGAGCGGGCGTTGATGAGGCTGCAGGCGTTTTGGGGTGAGTTTGGCTCGGGTTTAGGGTGAAATGGTGGGGAAGAGGGGAAGGAGTGGTAGGGAGGGGGAGGAGCAAGGGAGTGGTTGGAGGGTTAGGGAGTGGTTGTGTGAATGAGAGTGATAGTGGGGAGTGGTTGGAGGAGTAGAAGCGGGTTAAGAAAGCTGGAGGGAGTGGTTGTGGGAGTGGAAGAGGTTGGCAGGCTTTGAGTGGTTGAGAAGTGGAAGTGGTTGGGGCGTGGAAGTAGCTGGGGATTGGGAGTGGTCGGGGAGTGGGAATGGTTGGGGAGTGGGAATGGTTGAAGAGTGGGAGTGGTTGGGGAGTGGTAGCGGTTGGGGAGTGGAAGTTATTGGGGAGTGGGAGTGGTTGGGGAGCGGGAGTGATTGGGGAGTAATTTTGGAGTGGTTGGAGGAGTGGGAAGGGATAGGCGAGTTTGTATTTTATCAGGTAAGATATATACCAAATCCACGTATTGCTTATGTGTACAGCAGTGTAAAAAAAACTTCATCTTTGTAACTGAGAAGAAGACTTTACACCATATAATCTTTTTGGTAATAATTCCATATTGTCTAGATTAAGATTTCTAAAGAATCCCTACTGAGTTACCTAATATATGTCTTTTTATTTTTTTTTTTCAGTCTCATCTATCTGGAAAAGTTACAAAGTCAGCATTGTGGACTCAGAGAACACCAAACTACCCAATTCTCTCCCCCAAATCTCCTTTCAACCAACTAACAAGCCAACAGGTGATCAGTGTAAACATTTCTGAGGGTTATCAACGAAGAGGGCTGAATAAACTGGCGGGAAAGTTGTGACAAAAGGAACAATGGGCGTGGGGCGAGTGGAAGTGGAGCGAGAGGTAGTGGGACGAGTGGAAGTGGGGAGAGTGGAATCATGGACACAGACCCAGAGAATAATAAACCCGCTGTTTCCCACAAACAAGTTAGTCTGTTCTGCCCCACAATTGTGGAAAGACTGAAATTATTAATATGAACGTGGAGAACCAAATCGATTGTGTAATTGGGAATAATGTGGTGAAGAATGTAGAAAACTTTAAATATCTGGGAACGATTGTATCATCTAATGGATCATTAAACAATGAAATTGAGGAGAGGATTAGACAGGCTTGGCGAGCTGTTGGAATGTTGAAATCTGTTTGGAATAATAATATGCTTTCGGTACATACTAAAGTGAAAATTTTCAAGTCCATGGTTAGACCAATTTTAATTTACGGGCATGAGTCATGGTACAGTACAATTGCAACAGATCAGAAAGTATTAAGATTTGAGAATAAAATACTGAGAAGGATTCTTGGGGTAAAGTGGCAAGACAGAGTTACAAATGAAAGAGTAAGGGATATTACGAGAGTGGAACCAGTTAATGAATATATGAGACTGTCTCGCTGGAAGTGGCTGGGGCACATATATAGAAAAGAAGGTTGTTTAATACAGGGTGTGCCAGAGTGGATTGCTAGAGGAAGAAGAGGTAGAGGTAGGCCGAGGGAAACCTGGCTGAGGACAATGAAAAAAGAAGCAGGAGAGGAGTGTTGGTGGGACCTGAAGGAGATGGCAAGAGACAAATATTGGTGGAGAGAGTTCATTGAGGCCCTATGCATCCCGTGGGGTGCCACAGGAAATGATTGATTGATTGATTGATTGATTGCCCCACAATATCTATATTTAATGGCAGACTATACGGAACCTGGCAGTGGAATTAAGTGGAGAGGAACGCTAAAAAAAAAGGAGAATCTAGTTTTCCCAGTCATCTTTCGCATGGAGTTTGGCACCGTCTGTTCACTCGCTCAGCTATCTCACACCCACCCACTCACTAGACGATCTCACATCCACTCACTCACCGCAACATCCCACACCCACCCACTCACCACACCATGCCACACCCACACACCACACCATGTCACATCCACTCACTCACCACACCACCACAAACCCACCCACACATGCATTCTCACACCCACCTTCCTACCACACCACCTCAAACCCACCCACTCACCAAACCATGTCATATCCACCCACTCACCCACCATGCTATCCCACATCCACTCTCTCATCTACTGGCAGTTATAACCAAAGTGTAAAATTTAGCTTTAGGATAAGGTCGTTTTGTGTTATATTCCTGTTACCTCCAACACGTGCCCTCTAATAAACCACTGTGTTGTACCATTTACTCTACGTTAACCCATTAGTAACACACTTGTATTAAAAGTATGACTAGTATCAAACGTATTTTAAAATCTAAGTGACACGGTATCAATCAATGGACTTAAAAAATTAGATGATTAAGCATATACTCTGCTTTCATTTATTAATTCTTGTTTCTAAATTATAACTCACCCCAGAGATGTCTAAAGTTATTCTCTCACTCCAGGACTAACTTCCTTCACGTAGGCAAATAAAAAAATCCTTTAGTCTCGGGCAGGAGGAAGAAATCAGGAGAAAAAATCAAGGAAAAATCAGGAGGAAGAATGTCGGCAGTTGCTTAATTGAACTCCCAGATGAAGCCAAGTTCCGGGTAGAGGGGGGGAACTAAGGCAAAATTTCAGACTCTTGATGACCTGAAGTGAAAAGGTGGAAGAAATGAAGGAGGAGGCGATCGAGGAAGGAAGTGAAGCTTATGGGAGAAGAAAGTGAAGATCAAGAAAGGAAATGAAGTTATGGGAGAAGGAGGAGAAGACGGAGAAAGAGATGAAAATGGTGACGTTCGATTTCACGTGAGGTAATTTTGCACTAAGTTCGTGCACTTCTGGCTGAGATTTTCGTAATTTTGGAGCTTATTTCCCGTTGCTCAATGACAGATTAAAAAAACAAAAATTGCAACGGCTCTACATCCTTCCATGACATTTTTATTTTTCGTGAATAACACCATAGACTAGTGTTAGTCTCTTGCTACCTCTCAGCATTTAAAGTTGGGAGAGAGTACTTTATGCCAACTTAATGTAAACACCTTATAGTACGCCTTTATTGAGCGGGATCATGGCCAGTTTGTGCTAGCCCATTTAGAGAGAGAGAGAGAGAGAGAGAGAGAGAGAGAGAGAGAGAGAGAGAGAGAGAGAGAGAGAGAGAGAGAGAGAGAGAGAGAGAGAGAGAGACAGACAGACAGACAAGACAAATATCCACTCAACCTCACCCTCCACCACCTCACCCTCCACCTGAATGCCAGCGCGCCGCATTGACCGTAATTTCCCCGATAACCGTAAACTACGACCGGATTAGAAAACCAATAGCGGACATCCGGACACGATCTGGGCGACCTGGTTGAGTCCCCCCCCCTCCCTGAACTGCGGGGCTCGTTTTCTATTACAAGGTGTTTACATGTTACTACTACTACTACTACTTCTACTACTACTACCATTACTACCCAGCCCGTTTATCATTTGAGCCGGCCATAACGAAAACACCTTCACACCTTATCCTCACTCCCCGCAGTTCCTCAGTCCATCCAATCAGCGGTTTATTTATGCTCCTTAACGCCATAATATCTGAGATGAGACAGAAACGCCTTGAAATTCTAAGGTCGAGACAACCCCCTTGAGATGGCAGGAGCAAAGAAACGTCTCACACTCTTACAGTCAGTCAGTCAACTTTTGGCGTCCCAGTTCACCTCATTTCACGACACATACTCTTCCCCCCCGCTTCCTCATTTAGTTCCCGGTCTGCTCTCCGTAATCAGGTACTAATGCTGTTTGGTTTGTGATCCTTAATTAGAGTTGCATGGATAATGATGACGTTAATGAAGGCTGACTCATGGTTCACTTATCACGAGGCTTGAATAATTATAGGTAAAAAAAACATGACATGAATCTGCTGTCTATGTACCTCTTTGATTGTCAGTGTTTCGCTCATCTGGACAAAATCACCTATAATTCTCCATACTAAAACATCAAATGCCTATAACTCGTAAAAAAATAATCAAGAAACCCTTTTTTTAACCAATTTTTGCTGATATTTCCATTGGCTGAATAAAACTCTGCTCTTGGCCTGAATGAATAGAATAAACGAGTTCGTAGCAATAAAAGGGTTAAAGTAAAATATATTATATACTACATTAAACTCTAAAGTGAAGTGGTGTATGAGGGACGATTTTGTGTCGTGAGAGGAAGGGTCATTGGGGGATAGGTACAGAAATGGTTAATGGTACTTTTGTGGAGGTCACCCTCACATGATACGGCGTCAGTCAATGAAGAGGTGGATGTACGAACCTGCCACCATCACTAACTACCAACACAACCTGCCACACCACCTGCCACATCCTGTTTGCAACCTTAGACGGCTACCACAGATTGCCACCACCACCTACCGGTACCACTACAACCTGACATCACAGTCTTCCATCGCCACAGTCTACTACCATAGTTTGCCACCACAATCTGCCACTGTTGTCTGGTATCACAATTTACCACCACCATCCACGGCTGCCTGACACCACAGCCTGCCACCATCACTGTCTGCCACCACATCATCCGTCCACCCCAACAGCCTACCAACACCACAACCTATCAACACCACGACCTGCTGTAACGATTTACCACCAAACTGTCTGTCTACAAAGACCTGTTAATTTGGCATATTTCTGCAGCCTCCTGGCGATTTTATTTAACTTGGAAAAAGACCATAAAAAAGGCTATCTCTAACCCTTCATGTTCCAAATTTTTTTTTTCCAAACTGAAATAAAAAAAGAGAATAAATCGTATGGTACTGAGAGGGATGAATAAAAAAAAGTCCACGAACTGAAGTGGTAATTAGGCTAGTAGCAGTTACCGAAGAGTTGTGGTTCTTTATATCCAATGACCAAAGTCTTTGAGGCATGAAAAGTACGATTAGCGCTATTTTTGAACTTTCCTCCAGCCATGATTCACTGATAAACTTTAAAGCTCCAGAATATTTTAAGCAAAGATAATGTCTAAAACAACACTGATTACAAGAGAAATGGAATAATCTCCGTGTTTGAAACTTTGAATATCTTTAAATTAGGTGGCTGAAGTCACTACGAATCACGTATATTTCTCATACGATATTAAAGAAGGTATAAAATCTAGCCAACTTGCCATAACGTACAGCGGATCATATGTTTATTTTATGGACAAACATTTTACCCAACCACCCCAGACATGCCACCCTTCCACCCCGCACAGCCCATCCACCCACCCACCCATTCCGTCCTACACCACACCGCCTACTCTGTCTGTTCACCCGTCCACCCACCACTCGGCTACCCAGCTCTTTAAGCGTGGATCCGCATATCATAAACGCGTCTTATATCCTACGAAAACGCGGGTCTTTATACCCTTATATCGAAAGAGAGGGTAAATGTTGCATCAGGGGTATATTTTTCACGTCCCTCTTCCGTCAGACACACGTTAATGTTTCTTGCCCTCTGCTCACCGTGAAGGAGAAGCGAAATACTTCAGGAGGATATATTCAGCGGCCGATCTGGGATAGTATATATATCATAATGGTATGCAGAGTTCACACATCTCATCCTGTGGTGCGTCTAAAATAAAAATCTCAGGGAAGCAATATTTTACACCTGTCGTATCAGTTAAACGGAGATAAAACAATAATGTAAAAAAATGGTTTGGGTAACTTTAGCACAAACTTTGTATCTTTCAATATACATGGCCTAAATGGAAACTTCAGTATTTGGTGGATGCATTTATATCTCACACCAGAGTGGATCACTAAATTCGTACACGTAAGTTATAGGAGTATGTCCACTCTTGCCATTACACTGAAACCCAACATCTCATCTGCTGTTGTCTGCATATGTCCCCTGATTTATACATGTTGTGCAGCGAAGTGCCATTGTTGTCCTGCCTCTGTGTCTCTGTCGACTTTATGAGGCTTTGCTGGTTGAGAGATAGTCCTGACCTTCATGTGGGCTGTAGTGTGAAACCTATGAAGTTCGATGAAGATAAAATATAGTCTGTTGTGCTGCGTAAAACTACACATTGAAAGGAGCGTGGAAAAAAATCATCAGTCTCCCCACTCTTTAGATGTTATATTCACACTCACTTTTCAAACATGGGCCTGATTTTGCACCTGCGCTTTCGTAATACGCCCCAGGCACCCATCCCAGCCATATGTTCACCAACCAAGCTATCCTTCCACGAAATTCCGCTAGCAGGATGATTTGCAAGCTCACATACACACACACACACACACACACACACACACACACACAGAGGCACAGCAGCTTTTTGAGTATAGAGGTGTGTGTGTGTGTGTGTGTGTGTGTGTGTGTGACCGACTCTGGGCATAGACTTTACCGCTGTTCCCTAAGGCCCATCATTCCCCCTACGTGTCACAAATTTCACAGCTCTAATGCCCACCGTCCATACTGAATACATGCTAGGGCTCTCTTACGGAAATTCAGATAATCATCTTCTTCCCTACCACATCCTAGGATCGAACTTGCGACCTCTCGGATAACAAACCACTTCTCTAACCACTTGAGAGAGAGAGAGAGAGAGAGAGAGAGAGAGAGAGAGAGAGAGAGAGAGAGAGAGAGAGAGAGAGAGAGAGAGAGAGTAACCCACACAATCTCAAGAAGGCATGGGTGAGTTGATATGCATGTGGGTGAGGACAGAGGCGCGCGGGGGTGGGTCGGGGGATCAGGGAGGGGGCTATTCCAGGGTGTGTTTATGCCCTAGAAAGCCCGATAAGACGCTGCGTTATCTTCGGTTTCCAATAGCGCCGATACTGCGACAGACGGCGTCCTTGAATCCGGGTTATATCGTCGTGAATAAAGTCTGGTCCGGGATCGACTGCATGACCTGGATATAATAAACTCGGTCGGTGGCTGGGGTTAGGGGGATGGGTGGGGAGGTGGGTGAAGGGTGAGGGAGAGAGAGAGATTAGGTGAGCGAGGATGAGGAGGGAGAGGGAAGGAGTGAGTAAGGGAGAAGTTAAGTGAGAGGGAGGGAGAGGTGAGGAAGGGAGGAGTGAGGGAGAGGTTGGGCGATGGGGAGGTAGGATGAGTGAGGGAGAGGTTGGGCGATGGGGAGGTAGGATGAGTGAGGGAGAGGTTGGGCGATGGGGAGGTAGGATGAGTGAGGGGAAGCTGAGTGAGTGTGTGAGTGAAGGGACAAGTTGAGAGAGTGAATGAGTGAGTGAGAGAGCAAGCTGTTTGACTGAGAGGGCTAGAGGAGTGAGGGAATGAAGGGATGAGGCAAGTTAAGTGAGGATATGATGTGAGCGAGCAGAGGAAAGAGGTGAGTGAATGAATGAAGGACGAGGTGAGTGAGGAGAAGAGGTGAGTTAGTGAATGAAGGACGAGGTGAGTGAGGAGAAGAGGTGAGTGAGTAAATGACCAAGGTAAATATGGATAAATAAGAGTAAAATAAGATTCTTCAGGTAATATAGTAGGACATCGAGGAAGGTGTCTTAATTAGCTAACAAGGGCAGGTATTCTCATCAGATAAGAATTTCCGCAACACCGATTCCGTAGCGATTTATTTTTGGATATGGCTGGTTGATATATTTTTGTACGTTACTTATGCAGAGTATGGAGATATTAGAGGGACCCAAATAACACAGGAGAGGATAGTAAGGTGTATTAAGCTGAATAAATCGCTTAGGGAAAAGGTGTTAGGGAGCTTCTTAATTCACGAAAATACCCGTCTCGATGGCAATATTAATCCTTTGACTGTCAGGGCTCCCTCCATTTAACTAAAATTTTCAGATGTTAGAATAAACAAAATATACCCCCCTTTCTCTCTCTCTCTCTCTCTCTCTCTATGACACCAAATAAGGCCATCATTGTCGGATGCTACGGTTTCGCCACAATGATTTTCAAAGTGCGTGGAGGTGGGAAGGGGAGCAGGTGAGGCGATGGAACTTTTGCTGCCGGCCGTACAAACTCACGGTCCTCATCTCTAACTTAAGCCTTTGAGCCTGTGGAGGGTTGTTTACTATCCTGGAATTCAAAACGTCCCTCTTTCAGTTAAAATATTGTATCAGCCACTTCTAAATCTTTCTTTGTATCAGCAGTATCCTAGAATAAATCGGTAAGTAAGAGGTGTTAGGGAGCTCCCTTAACTGAAGAGAATAGGAGCTTTATTCTACCCAGTCCTTTGTTCCTGGTTTTATTTTAGACCTTTCTTTTGAACACAATTTTATTAACGCGTTACCTCATTCTTCGTGTGTGTTTTTTTTTTTTTCTTACTATTATTACTAGAGACAAAAGGTTTTATTCCCGTCTAGAGAGGCACTGAATTCTAGGCGTCCGATTTACCCTTGAATAACCCCTTCATTGCCAGAGGTATGCCCTATATTGAGTTAAATCGTCTGGAGGTAGGAAATGTAAGATGAAGAATACGTAGTAAATAAGAGGTTCGTAATGACTAATGTTAAATAAATGAACGCAGAGTTAGAGAGAGAGAGAGAGAGAGAGAGAGAGAGAGAGAGAGAGAGAGAGAGAGAGAGAGAGAGAGAGAGAGAGAGAGAGAGAGAGAGAGAGATTCAGTCCATATCCCATGCTGTAAACATAAGCATTTGCATATAGATAAGCTGAATAGGCGTTCGTCAGTCAGGGTGCGTGATAGGGTGAGGGAGGGTGAACTGGAGGGTGAGGGTGAGGGAGGGTGAACTGGAGGGTGAGGGTGAGGGAGGGTGAATTGGAGGGTGAGGGTGAGGGTGGGTAAGGATGAGGGAAGGGTGAGGGTGGGTGGAGGGTGACGGGTGGAGGTGGGTGGAGAGTGATGATGGGTGGAGGATGAGGGTCGTGGAGGATGATTTGGAGTGGAGGGTGAAGGGAGAGGAAAAAAGAAGAGGAAGAGGGAAGCGAGGGTGTCTGGTAGGGTGAGGGAAGCGAGGGTGTCTGGTAGGGTGAGAGAAGGGAGGAAGGTGACTGAGTGATGATGGGTAGTGGATGAGGATGGAAAGAGGGGTCAAAAGGAGAGGAGAGGAAGGGAGCAAGGGTGTGTGGTAGAGTGAGGGAAGGGAGATGAGGGAGAGGCGATTGGAAGGCGAGAGTGGATGGAAATTGAGGGGGATGGAATGTGAAAATGGATGGGGCTGAAAGGAATAAGGGTGGAAGGCGAAAATGGGTGAGGGTGAATGGGGTGGAGGGGGAGAGTATGGGGGAGAAGTGAGGGAGTGTTTGTGATAAGAGAGTGAGAGTGGTGTAGAAACAGAATGGTGCTACTGATACTGACAGAAAGAAAAACACGTCAGTGATACAAATAAAATGATTGTGAATGTCAGGTGTGGATTTGTTGTGCGGAGAAGGGTTAATCAAATGTCGGATGAACAGATACAATTACTGAAGAGAGAATAATAAAGATAAAGATAATATTGCTCAAAATGGTGGTCTGGTTTTTGGAGAGGAACGAGCTTGTGGATGAGCGGGGAGGTGAGGTATAAAAAGTGCTCTGGGCGATAAGGATGAATGTCGATCGATCAGCGTGAATGGCGAACGGGCTCTGCAGCGGAAGGAGGCAGGTCTAATGCAAAGGGGAGAATCATACCGTTCCATTTTTCAGCATAACTTTGAAACCGTTGTATATTATTCGGAAAAGCTTGTATAATACTAGGTTTCGAAAGCTGTTGCTCAGTGTTTCGTTATTTATTACGAACTGAATCGATAAATATGCTCGGAATTGCATCTTAACGGTATCTAAGGTGGTGTCTCCTTGCACAGCCTGGCACCCCTCTGCGTCCGCCTTCACAATATCACGGGCGATGAAAATCTATGGAAAGTAAGCTCCATTTTTCACAACCATGTTTACATAAGAGAAAACACCCAGTCCGATTGTGCCCTCTTGTATAACTCATTTCCATCTCCCGCCCTCTCAACATGTGTCCTGCCAGCATAGTTCAAGCTTCACTTCCATACATTAGAGTGGGGATCGCAGTACTCTCCTGCAATGGCTTCTTCACTTCCATGCTAATCTGTCTGCTCGTTGTATATCCTTATGTGTAGTTCCTGCAAACTTCCTTTCCCTTCCTTCCTTTTCTCACACTTCATCCTATAAACTAGCATCCTTGCTCATCTCACTCTCCATACATACATACATACATACATATCCTCCATTTACTATCCCACCCTCCCCTTTACCTCCCCTTCAACCTTTACCTTCTCACCCCAGCCCCCCCTGTCCTCCACACCCTTACCCATTCCTCCACACCCCCTCATCTCACCTCTCCACCTCTCCTTTCGCGGCTAGACACCTCCATTCACCTCTCCATCCTTCCCTTCACCTCTAAGCACCTCCATTCACCTCTCCATCCATTCCTTGACCTCCCTATCCTTCCTTTCACCTCTCCACCCCTCCCTTCCCCTACTTATCCCTCCCACCTACCCATCCCTTGCTTCATCTCTCCTTTCCTCCCCTCCCTTCCCCTCCTTTTCCCTCTCCTCCTTTCCCCATCCCTCTCCTCACCTCTCCACTCCTCTTTTCCCCTCCCATTCTCGTCTCACCCTTCGTATCGTATCACTTTTATCTCCTCACCCTACCCTATCCCTCCCTATGGCTCCCCTCTCCCTTCCATACCGTTCACCTCGATCAAACCCCATTCCTCTCTCTCTCTCTCTCTCTCTCTCTCTCCTTTTAATGCCTCTATTCACATGCAGATCCTCTCCCCACACCCCGTCCTCCATCATCCCTCACTCACACGAGAGAGAGAGAGAGAGAGAGAGAGAGAGAGAGAGAGAGAGAGAGAGAGAGAGAGAGAGAGAGAGAGAGAGAGAGAGAGAGAGAGAGAGAGAGAGAATGAACAGACAGACAGACAGACATCACACTAGCCCGTGACACCTACATCTCTTGTGCCTTTGTGTCAAGGATGCGGATCTGTTCGTATTCTGGAAGGCTCAGATCTATCACTTCCGGATCTGTGTGTGTGTGTGTGTGTGTGTGTGTGTGTGTCTTTCTTTCTATCCGTCCGTTTGCATGTCTGTCTTTTTGTGTGCTTCTGCTAGTAAAGTGTTATATATATGTATTTGTCTGTACGTGTGTGTGTGTTTGTGTGTGTGTGTGTGTTTGTGTGTGTGCTTTTTTTTGCCATTTATCTTCCTATTTTTAGATTAAGTTGCTTTTTTTTTTTTTAACATATTTTTCCCTTTAACAAAATAGTCCTGTTTTACGTTTCCTCCCCATTTCATTTCGCTCTTTCCTTTTTCCTAATTTACTACTTCTCCTCTCCCAATTTTTCCTCAGATATTCTCTCCTCCCACTTTGTTCCTTCCGTATCTCTCTTTTTCCCTCACAGTTTCTCTCCTCCCTCCTCTCTTCCTTCCTTATCTCTCTCTATCTCTCTCCCTCCCCTCCACTCACTCTTCCTCCCTTCTTCTCACCGGCGATGGCGTCAATCTGTCAAGGGTGTAGGGGCGGAAAATAAGCAATGAGATCGGTGGGGTGGGGAGAGGAGGTGGGGGAGGGGAGAAAGGGGAGAAGAGGAGGAGGAGGAAAGGGAAGAGGAGGGAGGAGAACTGGAGAGGAGGGAGGGTATGGGAGGGGAAGAGGAGGTAAGGGAAGGTAAAATAGGCAGTGGAAATCGGTGGGGTGTGGAGAGGAGTGAAAGTGTTGGGAAAAGGAGGGTGGGGAGAGGAAGGAGGGAGGGGAGGCATGCATAGAGGGTAGGTAGAGATGGGGAAGCATTGAAGTATGAAAGTAGATGGGATGAGGAAAGGAAGGGGAAGGGGAGGTGAAACAACAGGAAGAAGGTGAAGCGCAGAGGAGTACAAATCCGATATAAAATAAATACAATAAAAACAAGATGCCTATTAGCTGTTTGTTATAGGGTAGGAAATAAATTGGCACCCACACCCACACACACACCCACACCCACACCCACACACACACACACACACACACACACACACACACACCAATTCTTACAGCCGAAGCCAGGAGGAAAAAGAGCAAAGGATTATTATACATCGTGAAAAAACTACCATGGAAAAAAATTTGTCGGGAAGGAAAAAAAAAAAAGTATGTATTTTAACCCCTTCAGTTCGGTGACGCGTTTTGCTCTCACTCTACGACCCGGAGGGGTTTAGATAAAGCCCTCATTAACCCCTTCATCACCTGAGTCCTTTACCTGAGCTGAGTGAAATCGTCTTTAGGGAGCAAGAGTATCGTAAATAAGTGCATCATATGACTGAAGGTGACACGTTAGATTAATTCAGGCTTCCTACTACCAGACGTTTTTCTTCAGCTGGGAGGAGACTTTTCATGCACCCCTTCGCTCCTAAGCCTCCCTCACAAGCTGAGTAAAATCGTCTGTTGGAAGTCTGAGTAAAATTGAGAGTAGGTCGTGGGACTGAAGGGGTTAATGGGGGGGGAGTGGACGTACAGTAATGGATGATGAGGCAGGGTCATTAGACGTGATTAATTATAAGGGAAAATGGACTAACAGGCACTTCAGCATTGCATGATTTTATACCATTAATTAAAGGGAGATTGTGTTGTGACAGAGATAGATAGATAGATAGACAGACAGATAGAAAGAGAGATAGATAGATAGAGACAGAGACAGGGATAGAGCCAGAGCTAGTGCTAGAGCTAGAGCAAGAGCCAGAGAGAGAGAGAGAGAGAGAGAGAGAGAGAGAGAGGCGGGAGGGGAGTTACACATTTCATATATGTGAATGAATCTACCTGATGTCTTTAACCGCTTCAGTACGAGAACGCACTCTGTCTATATTTGGCTTAAGTACAAAGAGTTTATTTAATTTAAGAGAGAGCCCTCGAGATGAAGGGGTTAACAGCCAGAAAAAAACATTAATGTGTAAAAAGCTCAATGTATGGCGTCGAAATAAATCTCTTTGCATGTGACTGGAAAAACTGGTAAATATTTGAGCCGAAGTACTATAGCTATGTGCAAGAAATAAATAAACAAATAAATAAAAACAAATAAAATGAAAATAAAATAAAATATGGTACGGTGGCACTATGGGTTGTACTTTAAATGATTTTGAGGTTTTCGTAACGCCTCTTCGTTAGCGACTTATCCTGGCATTTCATCTCCATATCCTCTTGAATGGTACTTATTAAAGCGATACAGACAGCATGCACGAGAAATTCAAAGTGTAATGAGCAAAACCTAGCACCTCTTCCTAAGCGATTTATTTTTGGATATGGCTGGTTAATATGCCTCTCTACATTATTTATGCATATTATTGCGAAATTGGAAGGATTCATGTGACACAGAAGAAGACAGTAAGGTTCTAGCAAAATAAATCGCTTAGGAAAAGGTGTTAGTGACCTTCTTAAACCGAGAAGACGGGTCCATGAAAATCATAGGCTGCCTTTCTTAATATAATAGATATTGCAGTCTGATGGGATTGTTGAGCTTATACTTAATTGTGGCTAAGTCGGTAGAGCATTATAGACACGAGTTAGGGGTAAATACTCATCGGATACGTAATTTGATATCGAGTTTGGGAGGGAAGAGGCATACCACTCCCTCCTCCACAGCCAACCCTACCCAAGTGCTTAACTTTCCTATCCCTTATTTACAAACCTTCTTGAGCTTCAGTAGTGTCTAAGATTTTGTATAACACTGCCTTTTTAGTCTTTATTATTCACTTATACAACTCCCATACACTTCTCAGCCAAACTAGAGTCGGTAGTAAAGTGAAAATGAAAAGGCTACACACAAAACGATTTTAAAGATTAGTAAGCTGTTCTGGAGGTTAGTTTATCGTTAAGTTGGCTAAGCTCCTTCATAAATACGATCCCTGGCCATCTTATTTCCCCGGAGTCATATAGGAGAGAAGAGCTTATTACGGAGATATATATATTTCAGGTCTCGTGGTACAGTGCTTAGCGAGGCTCCTCTTCTCGCCTTCCCGCCCATAAATGCGCGTACTTTCAAGGGTCCCGTACTTTTTCCTCTTTGCTGTGTGTGTGTGTGTGTGTGTGTGTGTGTGTGTGTGTGTGTGTGTGTGTGTGTGTGTGTGTGTGTGTGTGTGTGTGTGTGTGTGTGTGTGTGTGTGTGTGTGTGTGTGTGTGTGTGTGTGTGTGTGTGTGTGTGTGTGTGTGTGTGTGTGTGTGATTTCCTCCACTAGTCTCAGGTTGCTGGAAAACAATAAAAAAAAATATATACGATTTCTTTTTTGTCCTTTTCATATATATTTTTTTCTCCTGTTGGAATTCACTTACATATTTTGTGTTTATGTGGCTTTTTCATATTATTTTTCCTTCGTCTCTTTTCCCCACGAAGAGGATATATATTTTGTGGCTATCTTATTTTCCCTTTTTTCCTCTCATAAATCCTCACAATTTCTCATAATTTACCGGACACATTTGTATTTTGTGGGATTTTCACCTTTTTTTTTCTTTTTAATTCTCAGTAGTGCTATATATTCTACTTTACTCTCTGAATCTTTTTTTTGAGTCATTTTCATTTCCTTTTATGTGGTTGGCATTAATAAAAACGTGTACTTTCCCGGTAGACAGACAAATAAGCGATTAAATAAACATCAGAGGAGCATAATATCAATCATACATTTAATAAGACAGACAGAAAGATAGACAGTCAGACAGACATTCAATCGGGCCATATAGCCAATCAGACAGGTGAAACAGGCAGATAGACAGATAAATATTCAGACAAATATAACATCAAAAGTTTAGTCATACCCTTTTGATATGATAGGCGGGACAGACAGGCAGAGACGGACAGACAAACGTTCAGTCAGAGAATAATGAGACGGAGAGAGAGAATGGCAGACACAAAACAGACTACCAAGCAATCAAAGAGGGCATCAAAAGAATATAGTAATAGTAGTAGTAGTAGTAGTAGCAGCAACTCCAGACTCACCGGAATGTGAACCCATGGACTGCAGGCTGAATTTATGCTTCACCTGTGGACCATCCTCCTTTTGGGGGATGGGGAATTAGTTAAAATATGTTTGCATAACTAGGCAGTCGAGCCACCTAGTCATAGCAGTACCACCGCGTGAAGGTGTCCCTTTCCAGCACCAGAAGCCTATAGAATTAGTTATACCTGTAATGAGATAGGTGAGAGAGAAAGACAGATGAAAGGACAGGAAAATAGGCAGTCAGACTGGGAATGAAAAGAAATGGAAAATTAGTCATAAAAGTAATCTCATCATACAGGTGATTAAGGCAGACTGAGAGACAGACCTAGGGATATACAAACAATCAGACAACAGGGTATTATAAGAGAAGAAAATCAGCCTTGCAGGTAGCGAGACAAGTGAGGCAGACAGCTGAAGAGGCAGACAGGTAGATAAAGAGACGAACAGGAGCTAAAAGAAACAGGGCAAGTATATATTGAGACATACGGGTAATGAGATAGGTGATTGAGACAAGCAGAAGAAGAGACAGGCAAGTAGGCAATCAGACAAACAGGTGAGAAAGATAAATAGACAGGCAAGTAGACAGGCAAGAAAGAGACAGAGAGACAGACAGACAGGCACATGGAGGGACAGGTAAATAGAAGACACTCAGACAAACAGGCAATCAGAAGAGCATACAATCAGACATACAGATAATGAGACAGGTGAGAAAGACAGGCGGAGAGACAGGTAAGCAGGTAATCACACATGCAGGTGAGAGAAACAGGTGAGACAGAGAGGCAAGTGGACAAGGTGTAACGAGGTGAAGGCCGACACTTGAGTGCTGTTAAAGGGGCGCTGTGGAGCTTGGTAATGGTCAGTCAACAACCCCTCCACGCACCGCACGCACCTCATGCACTCAACGCACACACTCAGTCACATCCAGGTACACACACATCGCAGTCGCCTCATGCACTCAACGCACACACTCAATTACACTCATATACACACAAAACTCAGTCACCTTACGCACTCAGTGCATTACCACACTCAGCTGCACTTTTGTAGTTTCACTGCACTCTTCATAATTCAAACAAGCACTCTGTTCCACTCTAATACAGTCAGATACATCTCTCTGTCTCTGTCTGTCTCAAAGCACTGGGTTAATTTTAAGTTCTCACTCTCAGCTCTCGGTCCTTCACATTTCATACTCCTCTTAATAAAACACACTCAAACAACTCTCACCCTCAACAAGGGATCCCCTCACGTTTAGCACTGGGCACACCAAAACACACTCAAATTCTCTCTCTCACTCTGAACACATTATCCCTCAAGCTCAGCACTCTAAAACACACTTAATTTGCTCTCGCTCTCGAAACGCCCGCTTTCAGAACCACTTAACACACTCTCATTTCTCTCTTACACTCCGGCCTGCCATCCTACCCACCTCTCCTTCCAGCCTTCCAACCTTATATTGTCTTAACCTACTCACCCTTTGCCTTCCTCATTCACTCTGTATATTCTAGTTTCCACCTCATTCTAACCTTGTCATATTAACCTTATCACCTTGTTTAATATTCAGGCAAACAGAAGACGATTTTATTCAGCTGAAGAGAAACTTGGGAGATTCAGAATACCAGTAGTCAAAAAATCACCCCCTCATGGACAGGATAATTCTAGTATTCTTTTCCAGCCAACACCAGACGATTTTATTCAGCTGAGAGTGAGTAGTAGAAACCTCAGTGTTAACCAAACCTCTATGTCCACCTAACAAACCCTCCAGTCACAACCCAGCACATCCACCACACCACATCCATTTCTGCAACCACTTTGTTCATCCACACTTCACTGCATAATCCTTCCACCCTACACAACCCCTCACCTTACCCTGCCTAACCCTCCATATCCTCTACCTCGCCCTGTGTACCGTTTCAGGCTCGTTGTACTTCCATCTCACCACTCGAACCCTCCACCATCAGCCTATCCAATCTCATCCCATCCTCCATTTCCACCCTGCTCAACTCCCCATTATTACTCTCCCCATACTTTCCAGTCTCACCCTATCCAACCATCTCTACCATCCAATCCCATTCTAGTCCCTCTCACTTTCCATCCTCATCTTATCCAACCCTCTATCCCCACCCTATCACCCTTACCTACCTCACCCTCCATCTTCATCCTATCCAGCTTTCCATCCTCAGCCGACGATCACACTCTCCAGTCCACTCTATCCACACCATCCACCTCACACTCCCAGCCAATTCATTACCCACACACAGATTCCTCGCGCGATGAAATATTTTGGCCGCACGGTCATCTCTCCTCCTCTGACAATCGTTCTCGCTAATTAACGTTGGAGCACAGGTAACCCTAGTACCCCACGTGCAAAAAAAATAATTATGGATGATATTTCCCCCCTCCACTCCCTCCTTTTTTTTTTTTTTTTTTTTTTTTTCAAGCTTACATTTAAAGAGAATTTTGCAGCGACGTCCAGGCCAATTTGTGTGATTTATGTGCTGAGTGAAATTAAGCAAGGGGTGGGGATAGCGTGGGTGTGTGTGGGGAGAGGGTAATGTGGGGAGGAAGGTAGGGTTAGTGGGTGTCGGTGAGGCTGATGTGGGTGTGTGTGGGGGAGGGTAGTATGGGGAGGAAGGTAGAGTTGGTGTGTGTGTGTGTGTGTGTGTGTGTGTGTGTGTGTGAGGAGGGAGGTAGGGTTAGTGGGTGTGGGTAAGGCTGGTGTGGGTGTGTATGGGGAGGGTACTGTGGGGAGGGGGATAGAGTGGGGGTACGGGAGCTGGAGATTGAGTATGTGTAAGTGGGAGGATAATTGGGTTGGGGTGGTAAGAATGGACTCTGAGTGCTTTTACACATAGCGTAGTTCCGGTTCTTGTCTGCTTTAACAGGGTGAAAAAGTTTGGTCTAATTTTCAAGAATTTTTCATGAGTTTTCTCGGCAACTGTCAGCTAAGAAATTCAGTTCGACTCCAGCTCTGTTCTCTACTCCTGTAAAGCATTTATTTGCCTGTCAATCATTACACCGATGGCTTCCTTAGTTCCCCCTCTTCTCTCTTTCTCTCTCTCTCTCTCTTTGACACACACACACACACACACACAGCTATCCTTTTCTTCTTACCTTTCTTATATCCAAACCACAGCACCTTCCTCTTTTCTACTCCCTTTGTCTCTTCAGCAAAAAATCGCTTCGAGCCGTTTCATCCCAAGACCGCCATTCCATTTTATTTTTGCTAGTACCGGACGATCCTTTTCAGCCTATGGAAGACTTTACGAGCTGGAGGGACTAGATACTGTCTTTATTAACTCTTTCACAAATACGGCTGAATAAAACCAGTGAATAAAGTCAATCAGTATTAGTTTGATTAAAAGAAAACAATATTAAGCTTAAGGAAACCCTGTGAATTTACGCGGCTAGATACAACCTTAACTCTTCACTACTTAAACTGAGTAAAATAATTAAAGAGAATCATTTAATGGTAGGCTAAAAAAAAAAAAGAAAATAAAAATAATAATGAAGGGATAACTACGGTGAAACTGTCTATGTAGTTGGTCGTGTACAAATAAACTAATTCAGAGTCTCAGCCAATACTCCTTCGTCCCAGTTAGTTTGTGGAAAAGGATTTAACTTTAGAAGCGTCCAGTCTCGAATTAGCTAGTTCTCCTCTCGCTTGTAAGAGTGGAGGAGGAGAAGGACGAGGAGAGAGGCTGAAGGAGTGAGGGGAGAGGCACTAGAAACTCCGGTAGGCAGAGGGGAGAGAGGGGTAGGAAGAGGGAAGGAAAGTAGACATAAATGGGAAACAGAGGGGGAAGGAGAGAAATAGGAAAATGGAATGGAAGGAGAGAGAAAAAGGAAAGAGAAAGGGAGAGGGAGAAATAGGAAAAAGGAAAGGAAGGAGAGGATATGGAAAAGGAAAGGGACGGAGAGAATTAGGAAAATGAAGGAAAGGAGAGAAAAAAGAAAAAGGAATGGAAGGAGTGAGAAAAAGGAAAAAGAAAGGGAAGGAGAGAGACACAAGAAAAATGAAGGGAAGAAGAGAAAAAAAAGGACAAGGAATGGAAGGAGAGATTAATGGGGAAAAGGAAGGGAAGAGGTGAACTCGTATAATGACAGGTTTGGGAAATGGGGAGGAGAATGGAAGGGAGGAAAAAAGGTGGATTAGATATAAGTAAAGAAGGTACACAGCAAGAGAAAATGAAAACAAAGAGAAATTAAAAGAGGGACATACGAAGACACAACAGGAAGAGAAAGAAAGGTATGAGGAGAAGAGTAAGGGAAGAGCAAAGGCAATAGAACAAGTGTAGAAGGAGGGAAGGAAGGAGAAGATGAGAGGGAAAAAGGAAGAGGTGGAAGAAGAAAATGGGAAGAGTGAGGACAGTAGCGAAAAAGGAATGAGAGAAGTAAAGATGATGATAGTGGAGAGAAGGGAAGATGAAGGGAAAAGAAAGGTAGAGTGCAGAGGTAGGAAAGTGATGGGTAGGAAATGTGGAGAAATTAGGAGTGAGCAAGGGAAATTGATAAAGTAAGTAAGCAAGTGTGTGTGTGTGTGTGTGTGTGTGTGTGTGTGTGTGTGTGTGTGTGTAAGCGTGCCCGAGCGGATAAACCTCAGTGTGAATGTGTGTGTGAACGAATTAGACTGGTAATCCGAGAATGTGAGTGAGACGTGAGGGGAGGCTGGTGAAAATATGTATTATGGTGTAAGGTAGGTGGTGGGGAGAGTTGACGAGTGTGTGTGTGTGTTTATTGTGATGTGAGTGAGGGAGTGAGGAAGGATGTGAAGGAGTGTGTGTGTGGTAGCGTGAGGGAGGGAGTGGTGGAAGTTGTGAAGGAGTGTGTGTTTGTTGCAGAAGTGGAGAGACAGCGTGTGAGTAATTGGATAAGTGCGAGAACTGAGGCAATGTTGTGAAGGAAAGCTGAGGGCGTGTGAGGTAAAACTGAAGGAGTGTTGAGGAAATGTGGTTACGTCGAGAAATACCGTCTTCTTCTGTGTTTACATTCACAGCTGCACAAGTGGACGGGATTGAGGTGAGGGATAGGAGATACAGAGTTGGAGAGAGACCTGGGTGCTGTGAAGAGAATAGAATGCTTTGTTTACGCTGTCTGTTTCGTCCACTGGGTACTGTAGATCACAATTATGTCTCGCCAACCTATCCCATTGCTCCAGTAAGGCTTCTGGACCCTCTCAGGATGCTGCGTCAGTGTTAAGGCGCTGGGAGGCCCTCATGCAGTACGTTGTTGACTTTCTATGACATGACTGTACTTCAATGGCTAATTCAAGAGCAGTGGCACAAAAATACCTTCCCAAGTCATTTATTTTGATTTTCAGAAAGCCTTTTAGATGCTGACCATAAAGGACTGATCTCTGGACAAAAAATTCTTATGGACAGGGGAATGGCTAACAACTTCCAAGCAAGGGATAGTAATAAATGGACAGTCGTCTGATTAACTTCCAGTACCTTGTGGAGTGCCTCAAGAACTGTTTACTTTTCACTTTCATTATAAATGACCAAGAAAGTGGACTTATTACCAAGGTGGGGAAATTTACAAATGACACAAAAATAGGCAGCAGAAAAGTTACTACAGAAGTCCACGGATACATCGAAAATAATTTTGTTTCGTGGGTAAAATGGGGTGAAGAAATGTCTATGAATGTTCAGGCAGAAAAATTTGCATTAATGCATTTCGAAGATAAGAACATTATATGAAAGTACTTAGTGTTTGTTATGCTACTGGAGGAAATAAAGACTGAAAAGTGGTCTAGGAGTTAATATCAATAAGGATCTAATAATTCTAGGCAGTGTTTAGCGTAGAGTTATGAGGCTAATAAGTTATCAACCTTCACTGGAGGGAATATAGGTCACAAAACACCAATGATAGTGTTCAAACTCCATTCCTGACTAATTAGATGGAATACTGTGTTCAATATTGGTCTTAAAACCTTAGTAGAACGAATAAATACTGGAGAGGGTGTAGCAAAGAGCTATCATAGAGATCACATTACTGCTATAATTATCTATCTGGAGAAGATGGACTAAGAACACTGAATATGTTTATAGTAAAAAAAATAAAACTACACTGGCGATCTAATTCATGTATCAAAAAATCTGAATAAAATCGAAGACACTGGTTATGACAATTGGTCGGTATACAGACATTACGACTAGAAGCAATGGGATAAAACTCAGTCCTTAATATTTGCAAATTAGAAAGCTGGAATAAATCACCACACGGCTGTTAGTGAGAAATCCTTAGACACATTTAAAGTTCGGTTAAATATCATAATTATTTCTTTGCTGTAGGCCTGAATCTTTTTTCTTTTCTTTCTTTCTTTCTTTTTTATCGACGCTTAAGCACAGGAAAGTGAAATGATAGATTAATTACGGTCTTATTTTGCGACTGTGCTTTATTATTATTATTATTATTATTATTACTTTCATTGATATTTTTTCAGAATTATGGATCAGGGATAGAACTGAACATTGTAGGCCTATTTCCTCTTATGACTTTCCGGTAAAACTTTCTATGCCCATTTCTTTTCCGCAATCATGGTACTTTCTTTTTCCTGCCGGCAATTATTCTGAAGGGAGGCATGGGGAGGGAAAGACGTCCTCTCATTTGCTGTATTTCGCACGTAGGTTAAATCTTTCTTGTAGTTAATTTTGCCTCAGCAGAAAAAGTAGCTCCCTAACACCTTTTCCTAAGCGATTCATTTTGCTTATTATACCTACTGCCCTCTTCTGTGTTACATGAATCCTTCCAATAACGCCATTCTCTGCATAAATAACGTACAAAAGGATATTAACCAGGCATTTGCAGAGATAAATCACTAAAGATCAGGTGTAAGGGAGCTTCCATACTAGACGAGAATACGAACTTAGGATGTTTGTTACTTGGACTTCATATATATTCCTAAGTAATTTATAGCACCCCCTCTCTCTCTCTCTCTCTCTCTCTCTCTAATTAAAGTATGTACCTCTTTATCTCCAGCCAACATACTTTCCCCGTGCACGATTAGCAGAGCAGTATAACATAATCAGATTGGGATTACAACTGTTGGCGTAAATCCTGCTTCACCCTGATCCCGTATAGGTGGATTTATTGACTCTTCCTTGTATATTATCAAATCTCGAGTATACTGTATATTTTTACCCCTTCAGCCAGATTGCGTTTTTTTTTTTTTACCTTTTCAGTTCGATTGCCTATTTTTTGTTACCTATTTCTAGACGATTTTTTTTTTTTTCACGGTAGGGTAGACTTATTTTTCCACGTGGTAGGGGCAGATAAAGCCTTCGTTAACCCCTTCACTTCAAGATGTCTTCCCCTCAGCTGAAGAAAATCGTCTGGAGGCAACCAAAGTAAACACAGCACGTCACCTGAGCCAAGAGGTTAACGCCACTAACTCCTGGAATTCCTGTTAGATTCTTGCGACTGCCAGACGATTTTATTCAGTTTGGGAGAGCCCCCTACGAGTGAAGGGGTTAATGAAGGCTCTATCTAACCCCTCCAGCTCAAAAACCATCGCCTGAGCTGAGTGAAACCGTCTGGAGAAACAATAATGAAACAGAACAACGTCACCCTATCGAAGAGTTTGAACAGGTGAACGATCAGTAATGGAAGAATCCCGGCCTATAAGTTCGATAAGGATGCTTTTGAGCGATTTTTTTTTTCTGATTTTGTTTCTGTATATTTCATTATATTTGGTAATTCTGCGTAAACAACTTCCCACAAGCAACTTACCTAGTTTCTCTTGTCCTTTTGTACTTCACCTGATAAGGACCATTTTCTTTGCACTTATATTACGAACCACATTTGAGTGAAGGATTGCAGCTGCTTGTGACTCTTAACTCGGGCCATGTCCACTTCTTAACTCCTGCCATGCCTACCTCTTAACTCCTGCCATGTCTACCTCTTAATTCTTGCCATGTCCATCTGTTAACTCTGATCATGTCCACCTCTTAACTCTGGCCGTGTCCACAACTTAATTCCTGCCATGTCCACTTCTTAACTCTGGCCATGTCCACCTCTTCAAGTGAGCCGCTATTCATGACTGGACTGCCACACATTCTTGCAGCTGGGACATGTTAATTTATGAAGTAATGGAATCAAGGTTGTTACTACTGTGGTTTTTCATTAATTCATTACCAAACGCGCATTGCCTTTTCATACTGTCTATTGAAATGAGCCTTTCACAGGTTACTTGTTATTTTTTCTGGATTACCATAGCTACATTGTGGTAGGTGGTGGCAATAAACATCCACTCATTTGAGTAATGCTGCCTACTTGTTCCTTCACCTTTATCATTCTTTTTCTGTCTTCTTTCTCTCTTCCTATTTCTCTTATCTTTCCTGTCACTTTTATTACTTTTCTTTCCTGTTCAGGAGGTTTTTCATTGAGTGACAAGCCAAATGGTTTCCTGTAAACCAGGAGACCATGTGCAACGCTGGGTGGTAACCATATAAACAATCCATACGTATGTTAATGTATCTATTCTGTTCATCTGTGATATGTACAGAACATTTTCATTTATACATAATACACTCTATATACTTTAACACATATTCAACCCTTTTCAACGCTTTGACTTCCACATAAACCACGGTCAATATAGACATCCCTTCCTGATTCTCTGTTGCTGCTGTTGTGGTGGGAAGTTCAAGTGAAATGTGAATTCAGAAGACTGGGTGCGAAAGTTGTCATTATTTCTGAAGTCCACTATTCTCCTTTCGGGGGATAGGGAAGCAGTTGAACTTTTGAATAACAAGAGTTCTTCAGCCGAGAAGAATACGAGCTTCTGTCTTAATTACAGTATATCCTGGTTAGATGAAGGTGACACTCGGGTCTTTATAACAAGGTATATTGCTCCTTGTTACGTATATTAAATCTGGGAGGTAGATGCCCTTGTTATGAGAAATTATAAAGCAATGACAGTGATATAACAGAGCCGTATTATATGTCACAATGATAGTGCCATAATGTAACAGTGCCACAATCAGACACAGCATAAAAGTGCCATAATTTAACAGTGCCATAACAAAACTATGATATAAGTACCGTAAAAAAACAGTTCCATAATATGTGTAAAAACAGGACATTGCAATAAAAAAAAAGTGCCATAATAAAAGTGCCATAATAAAATAGCTCCATAAAAAAACAGTGCCATAAAAGTGCCATTATAAAACAGTGCCGGTACCATATTATAAGTGCCACTTCACTTTGATGATATACAGCAGTAGCTGTGTGTGTGTGTGTGTGTGTGTGTGTATTTTAGGTGTGTGTGTGCATTTTAGGTATGTGGGAGTGGTTATCCTTTTCTCACCATCATATTCTGACGCTACTAGTGACTTTCCATAGCTCAGAGTTTACACACTAGCTTCATAAACAAGATCAGTATGAGAGCTTATTCCTTAGTATGAACAATATGGACACGTGATAACAAGAATAAAATAAAGATGTACTTGTAGAGAAGAGATAAAAGAAGAAATAAAGATCCACCAGTGAGTTTATGTTTAAGTATTCATTGTTCCATACGTGGGTGTTATTCTTACCTACCACACCTGTAGAGTCTCTTTCTCACACTAGGCTCCCATGACTTCACCCTCCTCTCCACTCTCTATCGTGTTACCTGTATCACTCATTCTTCTTCCTCTCTCGCTCTTCCTTTCTTCCTTCCTTCCTCTTTCCTCCGTCTTATGTCTGTCTATCTATCCACATATATATTCTATACACGTGCACGTATACTCTCACGTCTCTCGTTAACTGTTCCCTTTCTCATATTTCCCTTCCTTACTCCTCCCCCCTCTGTCTCCCCCCTGTCTCTCTCTCACTTTCCAACACACACACACACACACACACACACACACACACACACACACACACACACACACACACACACACACACACACACACACACACACACACACACACACACACACACACACACACACCTGAATGCATACTTACAGCACACTCTCTACTGTTACCAATCGTCTTTCTTTATGCTTCCGTTCCTCCGTTTCTCTCTCTCTCTCTCTCTCCAGCGCTACTATATTGATTTAAAGACAGGAGGAGGAGACGCGTTAGGTCTACTCTGAGTTATGGCTTTCAGGTCACGTCTCCCCCTCCCTGGAACGTTGGGTGGGGGATGAGGGTGGAGGGTGGTGAGAGAGGTGGGGGATGAGGGTGGAGGGTGGAGAGAGAGGTGGGGGTGAGGGGTGGCGGTGTGGGTGTTGGGGGGAAAGAGGGAGATGTTTGGGTGTGGGGATGATGGATGTGGAGCATGGAAAAAAGGAATGGGGTGCGGTGTAGAAGTGAGGTGTGTGTGTGTGTGTGTGTGTGTGTGTGTGTGTGTGTGTGTGTGTGTGTGTGTGTGTGTGTATGTGTGTGTGTGTGTGTGTGTGTGTGTGTGTGTGTGTGTGTGTGTGTGTGTGTATGTGTATGTGTATGTGTGTGTGTGTGTGTGTGTGTGTGTGTGTGTGTGTGTGTGTGTGTGTGTGTGTGTGTGTGTGTGTAGGGGGGGAGATGGATAAGAGGGGATGCTGGGGGAGTGAAGTTGATACATGAGGGGAGAGGGTGCGTGTGGAGTGTGAAATATGAGTGGGGAAGGGTATAGAGAAGTGGATAAAGGGAGAGGGCATGTGGAGGGTGGCGGGGTTGGGGATGTGGAGGGGTGGGGAGTGAGTGAGTCGAATGATGGATGAGAGGGATAGGGGTGAGAGGTGGGAATGGATAAATTATACAATGGATGGGGGTGCATGAGGTGAGGGGGGTGAGTTAGATGATGGATGAGGCCTTGGGTGTAAAGGGTGGGGAGGCTCGGAGCTTCTAATTCCAAAGCCAAGAGAGGTCACAGGGAACTCTTTCATCACCCTGTCACCTCAGAAGACAAGCCCTATTATCAAAACTGAATACGCCGATGTGTAGGCCAATCCTTAATATAATTCGGTCTATTCCAAACTGCTTGTGGCAATAGGAAGTGGTTGGACTGCATTTCAATTTTCATAACTCAATTAAGAGCGAGGGAGAAAAGGCACACCTCCTTTATTTTCCCATATATATTCCAGTAACTATGTCTGATGTTGGACTACCTTCTTTCTCCCAATCTCGAGTCTACTGTAATATGTACGCCATTGAGTAAGTAGCTTGCCTGCTGCCGCTAATACATGTGTTATCTTCTACGTCATATACATGCATCAGATGTGTGTATATCTATCTACCTCTCTATTTCCCTCTCTTCTTCATCATACTCCTCCCCCATTCTCCTTTCTCCCCTTTCTTGTACTTCCTCTTTCTCCCCTCTTCCCTTCTTCTCCCACCTCTCTCCCTCCCAACTCTCATTTCCCTCTTTCTGTTTGTCTTGTGTCTCTTCTTCCCCTCATTCTCTCTTTATCCTCCCTCCTCTCTCCCCTCTCATTCTCCCTCAGTTCATACGTCCTCTTCCTCCTTCTCCCCTCTTCCTACTTTCTCCCTCTGTACTCCCTCCTGTCTAATTCTCCCTCTTTTCATACCTCCTCCTCCTCGTTCTCCCCTCTTCCTGTTTTCTCCCTACGACCTCCCTCCCCTCTTTTCATACTTCCTCCTTTTCGCTCTCCCCTCTTCCTGTTTTCTCCGTACTACCTCCCTCCCCTCCATTCTCCCTCTCTTCCATTTCCTCCTCCTCTTTTCCCAGGCAAGAGTACAGGGTTTATTTCCAGAGACAGAAGGAAATGAAAAAGTAAACTTCGTACAATATTCCACTTTATCTAGTTTGTGTCAGGGTGTAAGAGGGTGAAGTGGGGTTCTGCCTTGGATAAGAATATTCTGTTTCAGGTCTCCACTCTGGTGTGTGTGTGTGTGTGTGTGTGTGTGTGTGTGTGTGTGTGTGTGTGTGTGAAAATAAATAGATAAATACACACATAGAAACAGAGACAAGGATAGAAACAGATGGAGATAAAGTTACATAGATAGATGGATGAACAGAGAAAGAGAGAGAGAGAGAGAGAGAGAGAGAGTACTGTACTTCCTGGGGACAAACAGTTGGTGACAAGGAGTTAAAAAAAAAAGACCAAAAAAGCATCTTACTCTCCACTTTGTCTTTGGTACAAGAAATATAACTCAAGCTTTTAGTATATATTCCATTCTCTCTTTGATCAATACACGTGTTGCTTGACGCCGCATCCACTGAGGGGAGGCCTTGAGAGAGAGAGAGAGAGAGAGAGAGAGAGAGAGAGAGAGAGAGAGAGAGAGAGAGAGAGAGAGAGAGAGAGAGAGAGAGAGAGAGAGAGAAGGAGAGAGAGAGAGAGAGACACCGCAGTTTTCCTAGTCCCTATATTTCTCCTTCGTTCCTGGCCGGTCACAGAGATACATCTAAAATCATCCCTTTATAGAATTTCCTTCTCTTGCGTCTTCACTTCACCGATCCGTAAATAGAGGTAGAAGAAGAAAAAGAAGAAGAAAGAAGAAAGAGAAAGGAGAAGGAATGAAGAAGAAGAAGAAGGAAAAGAAGAAAGAAGAAGAAGTAGAAGAAGAAGAGGAAGAAGAAGAAAAAGAAAGGAAGAGGAAAAAGAAAAGAAAAAAAAATAATAATAAGATGAAGAAGAAAAGAAGATAGATGAAAGAAAAAGAAAAAGAATTGGAATAAGAATAAAAAGAAAAAGCAGCGGAATAAGAATAAGAATAAGGATAAGAATAAGAATAAATTAAAGGTTTAAATCAACACCTATCTAGTATTCGAAGTTCATTAATGCTGAAGAGTTAAGTATGATAAGCTCAAACTTTTCCCCAGAATATTACAAGCAACCGTCACATTTACAATCCATGTCCTCTTTTCAGTTTTAAGTTACGAACGCCGAGGTAAAGAAACACTCGCCTAGAGATTTCATAATGCTAATTGATGAATCGTAACCTCATTCTAAAATTGTGAGGGTGCAAGTCGGGCCGAAACTGTTGTACATTAACTTCAAACATAATAAAACATAAAAATAATTCTCTATCTTTTTCCCATTCTCATTTTGCTTCCATGTGATTAAATAAACTTGGAGTGTTTCCATGTATTCTTCCCATCAACACCTCAGTCCTCACATTATCCCCTATTCTTTAACCCTGTCATGGCCGGGATAAGTCTGGTATTCTATTTCAGGTAATCATTTTAATCTGCTGGGTGAGTCATAAGAGCCCGAAAGCGTCAATACTGCAGCGACTAACCCTCCCATGGTCGAAAAAGTTCAAAATTTCTCAATCCAACTAACCCCCAGAGATTTTAGTTTACTACTAGTGAGTTATGGAAGCCTTTGAGTGTTAAATGTAAGAGACTAACAGTAAAATCCTTATGTGACTCCACCGAAACAGAGATGCATGCTTCAAATCCTTATGTAACAACCAAAACCGAGACATGCTTCAAATCCTTATGTAACAACCGAAACCGAGACATGCTTCAAATCCTTATGTAGCTCCGCCAAAGCAGAGATACATGCTTCAGATCCTTGTGTAACTCCACTGAAATCGTTATATGCTTCAAATCGTTATGTAACAGCACCAAAACCGAGACATGCTTCAGTTAGGCTTCGACGCACCGGATCTCCTCGCGCCCGTGTGGTGATCAAGTTTCATGCATTTTCGCGCAGTTTCTTTCCGTAACGTGAGGTGGAATGCCCTCCAGGATCGGTCAAAGGTCTCACTGGGGGGTCTGGAATTCACGAGGCTCCGATGACGCGTGCCAGAATCGATCCTCGGAACCGGTAAGAATTTTAGGCAAAGTCTGTTTCCTCCCTTTGTCCCTGGTCTCCCGGTAGTACAAAGGAGGTGTAAGGGTGATTGTTGTGGCTTTTATTCTAGGGGAAGATTGTGACATGGAAGGGAGTGATTGTCTTATTGGCGCTCGTGTGGTCGATAGGCTATACTCTACCTTAAGCCTTCTTCTTCCTGGCGCATTTCGATCAAGCGGAAATAAAGCTGAGTAATTTCCGGACCATCACCTTGAACAAACTCACTAAGAAATATGACACAGATGAGGTAGTGTATTGCGACGCCTTTGTCTATGTTTACTCAGCGTATGTATGTCCAGCATGTATGTATGTATGAATGTATGTATGGTATGTATGTATGTATGTATGTAGTTGTTCAGGTGTTGGCACTTAATTACCGGAAAGAATTATCTGTTCATATACTGTATCGATATGTATGTGTGTATGTAGGTGTGTGTGTATGTATGTATGTATTCGTATGTGTCTCTCTGTCTGTCTGTATTTAGCGATGTATTTACTTATTTACTGTATCATCGGAAATGAGTTAATAAAAGAGGAATATGTGGAACTGCGCGGTGATACAGGTAAACAAATGAGTAAGTGAAGGAGCGTTGCGATGTTGATGTGGATGTGTTAGGTACTAGCAGGTGAAATACTGAGCCTGTTTAACCATATGGAGAGGATGGACGATGAGAGACTGACTAGGAGAGTGTATGTGAGTGTGGGGGAGGGGGAGACCGAGAATGCGATGGAGGGATGAGTCTGAGAGGCTTTTGATAGACAGGGCTTGAACTGGAGAAAGTGCAGCTTGATGGCAGAGGACAAGGTGACGTGGAAGCTGTTAGTATGTGATTAGTATGGGATTAAGGCTTCTGGAGATAGACAGATAGACAGATAGATATAGGTGAATGGATAGATAGATAGTATTGGCTCCTACTTATTCATTAATTCACCCACTGCTCGATATTAACGTGTAAAGCCTGTTATGTAAAGTTATTTATATGATTCTCGTCATATTGCAAGCACTGGGATTTGCAACACGGAAAAATTCAGTAGTGGCTTTTAGATGTGTACATAAATGCTGCACAAAAAAATGTCATTCGCTTTGATTCTAGCTCTTGATTGTAAAGATTGTGTGTGTGTGTGTGTGTGTGTGTGTGTGAATTTTCCTTGTGTATATTTCTTTGGCAAGCGAGAGAGAGAGAGAGAGAGAGAGAGAGAGAGAGAGAGAGAGAGAGAGAGAGAGTAGCATCCGTGTATACCATCCTGCCTCCACGGGAATGCTGTGTGTGTGTGTGTGTGTGTGTGTGTGTGTGTGTGTGTGTGTGTGTGTGTGTGTGTGTGTGTGTGTGTGTGTGTGTGTGTGTGTGTGTGTGTGTGTGTGTGTGTGTGTGTGTGTGTGTGTGTGTGTGTGTGTGTGTGTGTGTGTGTGTGTGTGTGTGTGTGTGTGTGTGTGTGTGTGTGTGTGTGTGTGTGTGTGTGTGTGTGTGTGTGTGTGTGTGTGTGTGTGTGTGTGTGTGTGTGTGTGTGTGTGTGTGTGTGTGTGTGTGTGTGTGTGTGTGTGTGTGTGTGTGTGTGTGTGTGTGTGTGTGTGTGTGTGTGTGTGTGTGTGTGTGTGTGTGTGTGTGTGTGTGTGTGTGTGTGTGTGTGTGTGTGTGTGTGTGTGTGTGTGTGTGTGTGTGTGTGTGTGTGTGTGTGTGTGTGTGTGTGTGTGTGTGTGTGTGTGTGTGTGTGTGTGTGTGTGTGTGTGTGTGTGTGTGTGTGTGTGTGTGTGTGTGTGTGTGTGTGTGTGTGTGTGTGTGTGTGTGTGTGTGTGTGTGTGTGTGTGTGTGTGTGTGTGTGTGTGTGTGTGTGTGTGTGTGTGTGTGTGTGTGTGTGTGTGTGTGTGTGTGTGTGTGTGTGTGTGTGTGTGTGTGTGTGTGTGTGTGTGTGTGTGTGTGTGTGTGTGTGTGTGTGTGTGTGTGTGTGTGTGTGTGTGTGTGTGTGTGTGTGTGTGTGTGTGTGTGTGTGTGTGTGTGTGTGTGTGTGTGTGTGTGTGTGTGTGTGTGTGTGTGTGTGTGTGTGTGTGTGTGTGTGTGTGTGTGTGTGTGTGTGTGTGTGTGTGTGTGTGTGTGTGTGTGTGTGTGTGTGTGTGTGTGTGTGTGTGTGTGTGTGTGTGTGTGTGTGTGTGTGTGTGTGTGTGTGTGTGTGTGTGTGTGTGTGTGTGTGTGTGTGTGTGTGTGTGTGTGTGTGTGTGTGTGTGTGTGTGTGTGTGTGTGTGTGTGTGTGTGTGTGTGTGTGTGTGTGTGTGTGTGTGTGTGTGTGTGTGTGTGTGTGTGTGTGTGTGTGTGTGTGTGTGTGTGTGTGTGTGTGTGTGTGTGTGTGTGTGTGTGTGTGTGTGTGTGTGTGTGTGTGTGTGTGTGTGTGTGTGTGTGTGTGTGTGTGTGTGTGTGTGTGTGTGTGTGTGTGTGTGTGTGTGTGTGTGTGTGTGTGTGTGTGTGTGTGTGTGTGTGTGTGTGTGTGTGTGTGTGTGTGTGTGTGTGTGTGTGTGTGTGTGTGTGTGTGTGTGTGTGTGTGTGTGTGTGTGTGAGTAAAACCAACCATGTATACCTTGGTGCGTCCACGGGAATGCCAGCCTCCCCTCTGTTCCTCCACCCAAGCCATTCCAATCCGGGGGTCGGCCACTAAAACAGGAATGTGTGTGTGTGTGTGTGTGTGTGTGGAGGCGGTGTTTTGTTAGCTTCGTCTGCTCTTTCAATAGTTTATCTAATTAAGTGTGTGTGTGTGTGTGTGTGTGTGTGTGTGTGTGTGTGTGTGTGTGTGTGTGTGTGTGTGTGTGTGTGTGTGTGTGTAGGCCGTGTTTTGTTAGCTTCACCTACTCTTTCAAAATTTTATCTAATTAACTTTTTTTTTATATGTCCATACCATTTATCTGCTGTCTCAAAAAGCTTAAATCTTTACATATTTATTCTGCAGTTCCTCCATTTATTGCTTTCTTTGTTTCTATATAATTTTGTATTTTGTGATTTGTATGTATTGTTTCATCTGCACCATCCAGGAAGTTTTTATTTTGCTATTTCCATTTTGTATTTTTATGTTTACGCTCCGCCTGTAATTTCCGTGCTTATTGTGTGTGTTGGCAATTTTCTATTTTATTTTATGATTGCCTTTCTGTCATGCTTCACGTATGTGCTTGTCTTTTATTAGTCTTCCTAGTTTGCTTTTAATTTCTCATACTTTTCCATGTTATTGGCTCAGTATACATTTTTTTTCATTCGATTTATCTTGTATTAATATATTTTCAAGCTTTCTCTGTTTGACCTGCTTCAGACTCTTCTTTTATTCTTTTTTATTTTTTTTTCGATAATTTCTGTTATACTCCTTTCTACGATTTTCCCTCTTATTTCATCTTTCTTTATGCTATTTGGTTTGTTTGATCGTCTTTTTCTATGCCGTTTCTTTTGCTGATAACCATTTCATTGTTATTTGTTATATCCTTTTGTTATATAGTCCGTCTGTCTGTCGAGTTATTTCATTATTCTCTACGTTGTTTTCTATTTAATCTTTTTCTATCTTGTGTTTTTATATAAATCTTTCCCTACGAAGTTTGTTATATAATCTTTTCTTTGATATGTCTTGCTGCTCTATCTTTTTGTACACCATTAGTTACTCTGTATCATCTCTACGTTTTTTTTTTTTAATATAATTTTTAAATACCTGTATATGTATTGTTATATATATATTTTTTTCTACATTGGTTTTCTTTATCTATCTATACGCTGTTTTGTTATATATATATTTTTTTCTACTAGCCCAATATTTGACTAGACTGTCCCTTACCTTTAACAGTGCACAGTCGCATCCTCCGTCTTCAGTATTCTCGGTGTTATTCGTGATTTACCTCGGAAGGATCAGAGTACTTCTCTCGCAAAATCAGCTTCCCTGAGTTCAGATATTCTCCGCTGATTCACTACTTTCCTTAACACTTCATTATTGGTGAAGCTGTACAGAGACCTCATCCTCCCCTGTACGAATCACAGGTCTCATGAATGGGGAGGTTCAAAGTATACAGAACTTACAAACAGGTTGGAATCAAAGTTTTTTCTTCTAATCAGCTCACTTCCTTCAGTATCTCTATGTACACTGCATTGCTGTATCAGTTCTCTTTGCTGGCGCTGTTACAATGATTATTTTTCCTTCTCTGTCTGCATGGACTACTCAGTAAGGACACATAACACAAATGTATCAGAATTAACTCACTCATGTTCTATTTAATTCATTTTCTGTTAACTCTCAACTGGACGACCGATACTTCAGGTTTCCTCTTACACAACAGATCAACTCCAGAACATCCCACTTCCCACTTCACTCTCACTCTCAGTGTGGCTGCGAACTGTTGTCAGTGTGTCGTCATTCATAATTCCGTGTGTCGAAGCGTCTTGAAACGAACGGATCTTGACACTGGGTTTCGTTTGTTTGGCAATTTGTGGAAATGATACGTTTTATGAGATTTTCGCATCCTGATTAATAATTATTGCACAGAACAACACCCACGCAGGTCACACACATCCCCTCACACAAATCATTACACACACACACACACACACACACACACACACACACACACACACACACACACAAAACCTTCTTTCCCATCCTACACTTATAAATGTTGTGTTATGTGTTATCTATACGCGGGAAAGATACGTTCGTGCAAAACAGAACAGTATTGGGTTAACTGATTGACTGAATGAATGAAAGAAACAATCTGAAGGTAATGTAAAAAAAAAATGTGGGTGTTTAGCTTCTCTGGCCACAAAGACAGAGGATGGTGATGAGTAGGGTTGCCATTTTAGGGGTTTTATGGACCTAAAGATATATACTTTATTTAGCAACAGTGTTTCGTGGATATGCCAAGTTTTAGCAAATTCAGCTTATTTCTTATCTTTAAATTTTATGATTTCTAGATATTTGTGTTTAGCGACTTTCTAACAGTTTTTGAGAATAAACGTAGCCACCCCTGTGAATCTGGCATAGTAGTTTCCGAACGCCTCCACGCAGTAAGAAACAAGCACACCGGAAAATTGCGAGCCTTTTCTTCGCTGTAGGCAGTCAGTAAAATTACATTTGTTTATACTTATACTTAATCCCATTACACTGATGTCATCTTTTTCAAGTTACTGTTGGTATCAGTGGTCGATCTTACTCAGCTCTTGTGAAGCTTTGTTAATTGAAATGTTATTCCTTCATTAACTCTTCAAGTAGAGAGGGTTTTGTAACGCTATATATAATTATCTGGGGGTAGCGAGAGCAAAAGCCACCGAAGTGTACGGGTTAAAACATAATGGTAGTAAAAAAAAATAATAATAGACAGGAAATAAAAAAAAGACACGCCTTAATTCACTTACAAAAATAGCTTGTCTGTGTTTTGATTTTGCAACCTATAGACAATTAATTTAAACCAGGTGCGACTTCTGAACTGAAAAGGGTTAGACGTGGCTCAGATTAACCCAGCCACTACGAGAGATCCCACCTGAATTGAACAAAGGCATCTGTAATTAGGAGTAATGTACAAAAACCATGGATCCTCAGGCTGAATGAAAAATAAAAAAAGTTCATCTTACCCCAGGTCAGTTTGTCTGTGGGTGAGGCGTGTCCCAAAAGAGCACTAGACACCAGGGACATCGCCTCAAGTATCGATTAACCAGGAGACATGGGAGGGAGGTTTGTACAGGCGTGGGCAGCAGTTCCTCTATCCAAAGAAGCTCCGAACTCATGACGCGGAATTCGAATCCTCTTGATCAGTGTTTAATACCTTTACGTGCGTTTGTTTATAGCTGTTCTTTGATATTTCCATACGATTTTAGCCAACTTATAAAAGACTTTACATACTGAATGAGTTATTGGAAACTATCTAACCCCTCCAGTTCGAAAAGTAACACAAGATTTGAATAAATATCTTGGTGGTAGCTTTAATGATATATAAAACAACGTCCTTCGATGCATCGCTTAAATAAGAGACTTGGGAGGAAGGAATGCACAGTCGTGGGCAACATCTCCTATACCCAGTTGAAGCTCCGAAACTTATAACACGGGATTCGAACTGTCTTGATTAGTGTATTAACCCCTTCAGAACAAATACGTCTTTAATAAGTTACTGTTTGTTATTTCAAGTCGATTATAGTCAGCTTAGAAAAGGATTGTAGTACTGATAGAGCTATTGAATACTGCATCTAACCAGCTCAGTTTGGAAAAAATCTCGAAAGATGAATTGAATTGTAACTGGAATAAAATAAATTGACGTTCTTAGGATGAATTGATTAAGAGGGAGGAGAGAATGTACTGTCTTGGTCAACAGTACCTCTATCCATCCGAGACTCCGAACTCATAAAACGAGACAGTAAGCTTCTTGATTAGTGTCGGTGATTCGGTCAAGATCGCATTTATTGTCGATATAGTTTCGAGATAGTCTGAGAGAACCATTGATTTGATAGAACAGGAAAAACGTATGGTTCCTTTGGCTTTGTCTAACCCCTTCATTGTGCTGACGAACTTTTTTTAATCATCGATAATTTCGCTGCGTTTTACAGTTTGGAACTAACCGAATAACTATTAATGTATAAGACTGTATCTGCTAACTTAAAAAAAAGAAAAGAAAAAAAAGACATGCACTGTTTTCTCGTGTGCCACTCATTCAGATAAAATATCATGACATAGACCTGAATATTTTAATTTTTCGGATTTACCAAGCAAACTGATTCATATGGGACCAAGGTGATTGACATCTGTGTGTTAACGCGTCACAGCTCGAAGCCAAGAGGAAGCCAAAGTTCTTTCCATCATGTAAGCGATGCCAGGAATCTGGAATGGTCTCCTCCGGCTTGTCAAATCTGGTAGCCAATCCTCAGGCGTACTCATGCTTCTCACTCTTCAGGGTCTTCGAGAAGGATAATAAGTTTTGGCTGCTACCGTTCGTGTGTCACTGCCTAAAATAAACATCATTCACGTTCAGATTCACCGAACCTCTTCACAGAACTTTTACTGACTGTACACGGGCGCTGGTGGCTCCTGTTTTGTTGCTACATAAGTCAGACTGTCGTATTTATATCCTCAGGGTAAGAAAATGTTGGTAGGGTAGAAATTATATAGGTACTCGTTATATAAAAGTGAGACACATAGTAGGAGAGTATATAAAAGTAGAAAGGCTGGAAGAAGAAGAGGGTGACCAAGAATGGGACTGAGGGACAAGGTAAAGGGGCATGTTTAGAATGACAAATAAGAACAGAGTGGTGGGCAGAAGAGGGAAGCCAAGAATAAGGTGAATAATCCCTTCAGTCCGGTGACGTATGCTTTAGTCTATCTTAGTTGGCTTCAGATTAATTTATTCAGAACAGGAGAGTTTTTTTTTTCGAAGTAGGGAGGTGGACGTAGCTTTCTTTAATACTCTCACACTTAGGGTGGGTGGTCTCATACACCTGAATAACAAAGCATCGTCGTTAGAACAAAATTATAAAAAGACATACCACGGTTAAGATTATAAGTGGAGGAATATATGTGAGCTGCACTGCTGTAAGATGAAGCAGAACGAGAATGTGACAAGAGAGTAAGGCGAAAGAGTAAGGTGTATACGCACAGAGAGAGAGAGAGAGAGAGAGAGAGAGAGAGAGAGAGAGAGAGAGAGAGAGAGAGAGAGAGAGCTCCAACCCTCATCCACCCAACCACCAACCCCCTGACATCGAAGCAAACATAAATCACGAAGCAGACTACATCCATCACCTCAGCATTCAACTCTCGCTTCTAATATTTCCCTCACCAAGACAAGGGGAAACAAGGGGAGGCGGGAACACGTCTGGTAGAGGGGAGCATATATCACTTTCAGCAGTATATCCGGGTGGACTGTGGAAGTATACTGTAGGGTCGACTCTCTATATGCTTGCTTCTGTATGTCGCTGTGTTTGTCTCTCGTCTCCTCATTGTATCTCCCTACACTCTCCCTCTTTCTCTGTCTGTCAGCTTCTCACTGTGTCTGAGTCTGTCCATCTCTCTCTAATATCTGTATCTGCATCTGTTTCTGTCTCTCTGTCTGTTATTTGTCTATCTATCTAGTTGTCTGTCTATTTGTCTTTTTCCTCAATGAAATCGCGGTAGTTGGGTACACGTCTGGTAAAAAAAATCAGTCTAGCATCCGTAGGTTTAGGTGGTAGGCTTATATCTGGGGGAGTCAGGATATGAGCAGGATGTCCTCTCTCTCTCTCTCTCTCTCACCACTTTTATCCCAATCACCAGGGCCCCCACGCCACCTATGTCACCCAGCCAACAATTTATGGAAGATCATAAATAATAGGGTGATTCTCGAGCACATAAATAGCAGCGATAAATTGGTGTTCCGGGTGACTATGCTGCCTCCACCTCTCATCTTCCGCTTTGCCATTTTTCGTTGTGAAGGAGGAAGGAGGCAGTTTCAATTTCCTCCTCTTTCTACTTTCCTCTCATTCCGTTTTACTTTCCTCTACTCTTCATTTTTCTTTACGGAAGGACGTTTCATTCATCTCCTCTTTCCATTTTTCTCTACATCCTTTTTGATTTTGGATATTATAAGATTTAGTTTCACACTCTTATTAAAAACTATATCGAAGAGTTTACATTCTTGTCCTAAACCACGAAAGTTTGTAGCGATATATACAAAGATTCCGAAGTCCTTGATTCGAATGGACAGGGGATATGTTTGTGAATGACTCCAAATATATCGTAGGTGGTATGTGATCTAATAAGGCTGATATTTAAGGCTTTTTCTTTACAGAGAATCTTTGCAATTTTTTTAATACATTTTCATACTGTCATCTGTTTCTTAGTCTGACAATATAATTACTCTGAACTGATCCGGTCCTCCTGGTTCCTAGTTTGAAGGGAGTTGGCATCTACTGTATTGTCTTATTTCTTTTTTAGGTTGGGACCCAAGAATGCCAGTATGAAGATCAATGTATGTGGCGAGATAGATATATACTGTAGATAGATAGATAGATAGATAGATAGATAAAGAGAGAAAGAGAGAGAGAGAGAGAGAGAGAGAGAGAGAGAGAGAGAGAGAGAGAGATTCTGTTTTCCTCCATCTCTATCAACGCACTCCACTCTACACCAGCCAATCACTCACCTCTTAATTAACTCTGCTAATGGGGCACTGAGTGTTTATTGGACACTTTATCTATTATCTATCTATCTATCTATCCACCTTTTGTTCCTATCTATTTACTTAGCTATCGTATCTATCCACCTCCCTAGCACATCTATCTACCTAACTTTCAGCCTAGCGATCCATCTGTCTATCTAAATACCTGCCCACCTCCTTATCTATCTATCTATCTATCTATCAATCGGTCTATCTATCTAAGTGTCCTACCTATTGCGTCTATTCTGTCTAATTATCTCCTTCTACCTGTCTATCTGTCTGTCTAAACTGTCTATATATTTAGCTATCTTTTACTGTGTTCACAAATATATCTTTTCTGTACATCTGTCTGTCTATACCATCCACTACATGCCCAGTCCCAGAGTTTATCCAAGACTGCCTAGACAAAAACGCCTCTAAATCCATCTACCATAAGGCATCATCCCTTTCTCTCACCACGCCTCGTCGTCCTGCCTCATGTACTCTTCCACACGATAATCTCACCTCGTCCTCGGTGTTCCTCTCCTCACTCTGTCACATTGGTTGCACTTTTATACGCTTTTTGATAACTTTTCATTTTTCTTGTGGTTCCCCCCCTTTCTCTCTCTCTCTCTCTCTCTCTCTCTCTCTCTCTCTCTCTCTCCACCTCCTCGTCTGCCCAGTTCGCACTTCGATTCGTTCTCTCATTTGCGTCTTTCTCACAGGCACTTCTTATCGGCCTGAATCTGTGTGTGTGTGTGTGTGTGTGTGTGTGTGTGTGTGTGTGTGTGTGTGTGTGTGTGTGTGTGTGTGTGTGTGTGTGTGTGTGTGTGTGTGTGTGTGTGTGTGTGTGTGTGTGTGTATCTATGTTTGTCTGTCGATCTCTCTTTTTTCAGTCTCCATTTCTCTTTATCTCTTGTTTGTGCATCTATAAATTTCACGAAGTTTTCCTGAGTCTGTGTGTGTTTGTGTGTGTGTGTGTGTGTGTGTGTGTGTGTGTGTGTGTGTGTGTGTGTGTATGTGTGTGTGTGTGTGTCAGATGCCCTTCATAATAAAGTTCAATTACTGATCAACATACTTTATTAATTCCTTTACTTCTAAGACGTTATTTATCCTTTATTCATGCTATTACCAGACGACTTTATTTATCTTAAGGAAAACATCTTATTAGTAAAGGAGGTCATGAAGCCTTTAGCTCACCTCTCCAGTAAGGATAGTCTCTCCCAGGCTGCAGGAAATCGTCTGAAAGGAGCAAAAAAAAAGCATAAAAGCCCTTCTCTGTCCAACTCCCTAATACAAGAGGTAACCGTTACTCTCATTCCTTCATGTATGCAACAGGTCAGCTCTGGAACTGTCTTCTTCTGTCTGTATTTCCTACTTCCCATGACCTCCAGCCTTTCAAACGCAGTGTGTCCGGGCATCTCGAAATGAACGGATCTTGAATTTGGCTCTCTGTAATCTTGTTTTTATTTTTTCTTGTAGGGAACAATCTTGTGGGGTTCTAGCCTTTGGTTCCTTCTTCCTTGCATAGAAAAAATAACAACTCCGCACTACCTCGCCACAACACCAACTCTACACCACCACACCACACAACCACACTAACTCACACCAGACAACACCACACAACCACATTAACTCACATCAGACAACACCACACAACCACAGCACACCACACCACACCACACCACACCACACCACACCACACCACACCAGGGAGGTCCTCCATCTGAACGCTAGCCAATAGAGTCCCAAATTTCCCACGAGAACCATCTTTTCAGCCCAGCCCATGTGTCGGGGGGAGGGGGAGGGGAGAGGAGGGGAGATGGGGGAGAGGAAGTGAGGGAGGGGGAAGGGTGAAGGGAGGAGAGGGAGGCAAACATAAGAGGAAGGCTTGGAGAGGGGAGATAGAAAGAGAGGGAGGGACGAAGGGAAAGGAGGAGGGGGAGGCAAACGTAAGAGGAAGGGTTGGAGAAGGGAGATGGGAAGAGAGGGAGGATGAGGGGAAGGGGAGGAGGGGGAAACAAGCGTAAGAGGAAAGTTTTGAGAGGGGAGACGGAAAGAGGAGAGAGGGAGGGGAAGAGAGAGGGGAAACGGGGAGATTGTGCAGGGGGAGAGTGAAAGACCAGCATGAGGAGCAGGGAGTTCTCTGTTAACATCTTGAATCCGCCCGTCTTTTTTTTTTTTTTTTTATTTTTTTCCCTTTTAGTTTATTCTTGCTACCACCAGACGATTTACTTCAGTTTAAGAAAGCCCTCCCGTCCCGAAAGAAAACTGAACCGTCTTTATTTTTGCATATTAACCTGCTGAGTCCGGTGGGGTTTCCTGTGCCTTACTCCTGCTACTTTCAGACGATTTATTTGGAAAGGAAAGCGCCTTAGTGACGAAGGGGTTAATGGAGACTATATAACCAACCCAGGCTGTTCAGAAAACCCCTCCAAACCTGAGCAAAATCGTCTGGCGGTAACCAAACTAAGGATGAAAGCGACGTTCTTGTTGTGAAGGGGTTAACTCCTTCAGCACAATGATGTCCTTTTGACGCTTATTCTTGCCACCTACAGACGATTTCCTTCAGCTACGGAAAGATCTATAGCACTGAGGGGGTTAAAGAAGGCTCACTCCTCCAGTTAAAGAAATCTCTCTTAAATTGAGAGAGAGAGAGAGAGAGAGAGAGAGAGAGAGAGAGAGAGAATCATAACTCACCACAGTAAGCCCATTCCCTATTCAACCAGTCCCAATTTCCCATATTTTCCCAATTATCCCCTAACTTAACTTCCAGACGGGGTAATAGCACTGCTGTAGGATATTTACATCAATATTTACCCTCAATGCCCTCCTTGAATCTACATTATTAGTCCGGAGAGTGAGGGGAAAGGATGAGGGGAAGGAAAGGGAGAGAGAGAGGAGAGGGAGAGGGGGAGGAAACGAGAGGGGAGGACTGATAAAGATGAGTGAGAGAGAGAGAGAGGGAAGAAGGGGAGGAATAAAAGATGGGTAAGGAAAAGAGGGGGAAAGGGAAAGAGAGGGGGAAAGAAGAGAGGGGAAAGGAAGGAAGAGAGGGGAGAGGGAGAGGGAGGAAAAGAGGGGATGAGGTTGGTAAACAGGAGAGAGAGAGAGAGAGAGAGAGAGAGAGAGAGAGAGAGAGAGAGAGAGAGAGAGAGAGAGAGAGAGAGAGAGAGAGAGAGAGAGAGGAACCGAACATCAACACGAATTAACAAAAACAAAAATAAACTAAAGTGATTAGGAACATTTTTAGCATGAATAAATAAAAAAAGAATATTCAGAGCAGAGGTAAAAAAAAGGTGAATGTTGGAAGGAAATTATATTAAAAACAAAAATAGAATGAATGTTGTCAGAAAATACCGTAAAAAAAGAGAAGTGTTGGAAAAAGAGTGAGAGTGAGTGTTGGAAGGACGCTGGAAGGTAAGTGAGAGTGATGGCAGAATGAGAGAGGGGAGAGAGGGGAGAGTGATGGAGGGTAGTTAAATGAAATGGGTCTCTCTCTCTCTCTCTTTCTCTCTCTCTTTCTCTCTCTCTCTCTCTCCCCCCAACCCACCCACTGTTGAGACATATAGCAGGACAGAATTGCAGGTCAGAATAGAAGGGTGTGGGTGGGAAGGGTGTGGATGGGAAGGGTATGGGAGGGAATAATATAGGTGACAGTTGGGGTGTAATATGCAAAATAAATCGCTAGGGAAGAGGTGTTACGAAGCTTCCTATACCACTTAGAGAACTAGCTTTAACTTTATCCCCTACTTAATCAATCCCAAAATCTCATTACTTCTAAGAGGTAGGTAGAGTCTATTTTGACATGAATAAATAAAAGAAAATAAATCACTTAAAATTCTCACCTTATCTTCATTCACAAGTAAAAAATCTAACCAGGTAGCAGTTTAACACCTTGAGTACATTATATTTATCTGAATTATTTTTATTTACTCCTGCTGTTTTTATTTCATCTATTCTTTTATCTATTCGATTTTATTCAGCTTAGGCCTCTCGTAAAGCACTGAAGTTTTTTTTGTCTCCATGTAACCATTATTGTTCGAAAAAATCTATCAAAATCTAAAATGAAATACTTATCAGATGACAAAAATAAAATATAAAATATGTCTCTTTTCAATGGATTAAAAACAAGCTCAAGATTTCTTAATTTTAATATATATTTTTTTCAGTGATCGAATTTTCCTGCGTCTACCTCAGAGTTAAGAAGGTGGGTGAGAATGGGGTAAGGTTGTGAGAGAGAGGCTTGCAGGTCCTTTTCTGTTTTGGTCATCCTTCCAGATCTCTGGGATTAATCGTCTGGCAATAAGTAGATAGATAGGTTGATAGATAGATAGATAGACAGACAGACAGATAGACAGACAGACAGATAGACAGACAGACAGATAAACAGATAGACAGACAGACAGAAACGAAGAAAAAAAAGGTTGGAAGCGTGCAAAGTTGTTCCTCCCCTCAAAAACAAAAAAGGATTATGCAAAGGAAATCCAAATTCATGATTCATTCATTTCAAGACGATTGGACACATTGCGTTTAAAAGAGTGGGTGTGTACATTGCGTTTAAAAGAGTGTGTGTACATCGCGTTTAAAAGAGTGTGTACATCGCGTTTAAAAGAGTGTGTGTACATCGCGTTTAAAAGAGTGTGTGTACAGTCAGCTCCAAAAGTCTTGCCTCGTCCCCTGCTTTTCTCCCCACGATCTTTGAATATTAGAGTGATAAGTACGTAGCAACCGACAATGATGACTTTGATCTGTGGCCAAATGAAGTCATCAGTGTAGGTTGCTGTAGATTCACCACATTTTTGACATGCATGGAGAGTACAGCAGATGTGAGAGGACTTTTGATGCTGACTGTACCTGGAAGATTATTTTTATTACAGTCTAACAGAAACGCCAATTACGAGGGAGATAATGTCTGGAAAATTGAGGCCATTATTTCTGGCTAAATATGCATGAGACGAAAAATTAAAACTTTGCCTCTGTGTGAATCTTTTTGTTAACACTCACACACACACACACACACACACACACACACACACACACACACACACACACACACACACACACACACACACACACACACACACACACACACACACACACACACACACACACACACACACTCCTCTCAGTACAGTACCCACCTCCAGCACACACAGAGAGAGAGTAGGTTTTTTCCATCTTTTAGCACCAACACACACAAAATACTTATCTCCGTTTCACTGCCGCGTTGTAGAGTATTCCCAGATTAATCTACTTGCTTCCATTCCACTCCCTTACACGCACACACACACACACACACACACACACACACACACACACACACACACACACACACACACACACAACCGGACTGTATCTGCATTTCAATTTGTGTTTTTACCACCCCCGCGGCACTGATAACAGGACTCCGCCGTACCCCCACCACCCACATTACCTCGCCCCCCCCATATTTACTCTGGCCCACCCTCACGCTGCAGGCTGGGTGGGTTGGGAGAGGGGTGTGGGGAGTGTGGGGGTGTGGGTACATGTGTGGCGAGTGTTGGACTGAGGGTAGAGGTGCAGGGAGTGTGGGATTGTGGCTAGAACATTTTAATTTAACACAACAGATAAATAGTGACCCAAACAGTCGAGAAACACTGGAAGAAAAAGAATGATAAATAATTACAACCTGACAGAATGATAGCTAAAATCCAGAGAGAGGTACTTGATTTACGTAACGCTTCAGCACACTCAAAGAAGGACGCTGAAGTACGCACTCAGACTAGCTATTCCGCAGCCACATACTGGCATACATAAAACAGACTATTTCCGTACCGTAAGCCATTTTAGCATCGCGCGCTAAGTTTTCTCTTGGTACGATGATCTTGCTTTCCATATTAAACTGTAGCCTAACTCAATCTAACTTAACTAGCCAAACCTACCTCAGCCAACCTAACAAATCCTAACTAAACAAAGCAAACCCTGACAGACTTACCTAACCTAATCGAGACCAGTTTAACCTAACCTAACCTCCTAACTTTAACAGTCTAACCTAAGTTAACCCATCTCCCAGCCTATTCTAGTTTTTTCGTGTTGTCTATAGATGATCGATTTATTTTGGAGGATTAATAAAATCGCCATAAATCTCTTCAACAACCGGATTTCTCCCATTAATCTGAAGAAAATCGTTTGAGAAAAACAGAAAAAGTAAATAAATAAGCGATACGTCATTGAGTCGACGGGATTAATGAAGTGACACAGGAAATAGTACATGATTGCTAGCTCCCTCTAATCCTCTCTCTCTCTCTCTCTCCTTTAAGCTTCCGGTTCCTTCCAAACTGGGCCCCCCTTGCCATGAAGAACACCCTGAATTTTTTCTTTCTTTCTCTCTCTCTCTCTCTCTCTCTTTCTGACAAAGGTAACTGTGGTAGCACTAAAGCAGAGTCAATCAAAGGTGGAAGACTGTGTGACCTCGATATTGTTGACTTCACTAGGGAACACACACACACACACACACACACACACACACACACACACACACACACACACACACACACACACTACATGCACATACATCGTGACTTCCAAAATTGTGTTGGTTTTGCTGGGAACTTGATAAACACTGCAGATAAATAGAACAGAGAGATAGATACGCTGACAGATAAATAGATACTAGACAGACAAATAGATAGATAGATAGATAGATAGACAGATAGATAGATAGAGAGATCGAGTAGGAGAACGAGAAGCAGAAGGAGAAAGACAACAAGAAGTACCACCAGCACCCACCACCACCAGCACCCAGCACCACCTACCACCAGCACCCACCACCACCTACCACCAACCATCCACGTTCAGATCGTAAAACAATTTGCTGTCTACGAAGTTTGCTGGAATTTATGCGCATGCAGTCCACGCCCTCCTTAATATATGTCTCTTTCCTCTAAGTTGATTTCATGGCTGTTCATCAAGACTTATTACCATCTGGCGCGGGGCGTTTGAACACCATCTGGCACATGTACACACGGATACGGACATACACGGACAGACAGACAGACAAAAGGACGCACAAACACACACACACACACACACACACACACACACACACACACACACACACACACACACACACACACGTATACTGCCTTGACCATAAAAATTCACTTTCTTTAACCGAACAATTATGGAACAACCTACATGATATTCTGAAAAGTTTGTTGGGTTCCTGCTGAATTCTGAAAATTATTGTTCACTTTCTCTTTATTTATCGTAATGCAGTCTATCCTTATTTATGTCCGCAGCCGCAAACCAAACAAAGTTAACCGTAGTAGTGTTGTTAGTGGCGCCCTAAGGAAGATGGACTGGCAATTGCGAAGGACTTGATCTCTGTCTACCTTGTTTTAGGGGTTATTGTTCGTAAAATCATTGCCATAGCGATTTATTATGCCTAGTGCACCTGGATATTCCTCTTTGTATTATGTCTATCACACCTTGAATTAGATTATGTCATAGATTTTTAGTACCTGTATAATTGGCCTCAGTACCACACAAGAGGAGATGAGGTAACATGCAGAATGAATTGCAGAAGAGTTGTTGCAAAACCTCCTATGCAACCTAGAGTACGTCCCAGTCCTACATAACTACCAGCTAATCATGGTCTTTATCTCTCTGGATATGGTGACGTCTGCTTTATTCTTGCTTAGGTAGTAAAGGAGAGTTGGGAGAATAAAGGAACTGAAAAATAAGCAGAGTCAGCAGAGATAAGACTAGTCAGAATAATTTGCCTGTTAAAATTTTTCTTCTTCTCTTGTGTGTCATTTACGCTTTTGTAATTTCGGCATAAACAGTATAGGAAATTTACTGGGGGATATTAACGCACCAAATACAAAAATAAATCGGTTGGGAAGAGGTGTTAGAAAATCTCCTAAGCTGACCAAGTACGGAGCTAAGGAGGGAGTGGGATGTAAACCTCTCAAGATTTCGCTGTTCCTTTTCCCTCGAGATCGGTCGCTCGTTCTTTCATTTCCCTTTCGCATTTGCCAGGTTTATCGGTGCCGTAACTCTACCTGTATAAAGTTCCGAGAGAGAGAGAGAGAGAGAGAGAGAGAGAGAGAGAGAGAGAGTTTCTGAATCACCAAAGTCTCCATCGCCACTTTTACTGAACCTGTCGGCCAGTGTGTTACCTCTGTGTTAATTATGCTTCAGTGACGCATGGTTATTTTTTTCCTCTAACCCTCAGACCATTTACCTCATCTTAGAGAGAATTATATATAGTCTTCATTAACCTCTTTAGTACATGGGATCATTCTTAAGCTGAATATAATCGTTTGGATATAGCAGAGATAATCTATGCTAATATGTCATAATGAAAGTGGTGTTACTCTTCGCTACACTTCATATATCGCCTTACTTTGCACAGGCCTCAGCCGTAACTCACACTATCACACCACACACTGCCACACCTCACATTACCATACATCACACGGCCACACCTCACATTACCATACATCACACGGCCACACCTCACATTACCATACATCACACTGCCACAGCCACCACATTGCCACACCACACACAACCACACATTGCACCTGACTCAGTGACAGTTTCTCACCGACACTCCACGCATTGCCACGCCACACCACACACTACCACACCCACTCACATTATTACACCACATACTGCCTCACCATACTACTCGTACCTCACATCGCACATGCCTCAATCACAGTTACCAAACCACACACTGCTACACATCGCACTATCACACCTCAAATACTCTTCTAGCCACACCTCACACACTATCATATCTCGCAAACACCTAGGTCACATTCCATATTACTACGCCACACACGGTCATACCTCACACTACCACATCTCATACGGTCTGTCACACCTCACACCGCATCACACACGATTAGGTTGCAGCTCACACTACCACACCACAAACTGCCACATCTCACACTACCACGCCTCGTACGCTCGCACAGTCACACCCCACAGTCACACTCCGGGGTCACAACTCACACTACCACCCCACATACTGCCACACTATGCACACGACAAAGTTACAACCACACTATGCACACGACAAAGCTACAGCTGAGTGATGATAGTATGAGAGATAGACGTGATCTTTTCTTTTACTGATACTTATTAGTAATAAGCATGGATAATTATTTCGTTTTCTTGATGCTTATAAAGGGGCAAGAGTGCTCTTTACTGAAAAACACACACACACACACACACACACACACACGGCTGAGTTTAGAAGAGCCGTCAGAGAAGAGTTAGAAGGGAAGTGCAGTTAGTAGGTAAGGAAAACTTGATGGAAAGGGGAGCATGAAATGGAACGTTGTGAGGAAAGGACAATTGCTTTGGAAGGACAATGTGGAGAAGTAATTTGTCCGGAAAGATTCTGCAAGATTTTTAGAAGTGTCGGTAAGACTTGTCAGACAGAAAATTGGTGGGAAAGCCGAATTGGAAGGGAGAGGCAAAATGAAGAGGAAACTTGGTATGAAAGCAGAGTTGGCAGTAAAAGAGTTGGCAGGCAGGGAGAGATGGCAGTAAAACAGGTGGGAGAAGTGGAGAGTTGGCAAAAAAAGTTAGCGTGCGGATCCTGAAAGTGAGTTAAGGTGATGGATGGTGACGGGAGGAGGTACTGCACGTCTGAAGATGTTACCACCAACACCCTCACGCTTCTTTTCTTCCTAAATGTTGTTGTTGTAGCTCCAGCCCCATCTGAACGTGAACCCGGTGGACTGCTGGCTGAATTTGCCCTACTCCTACAGCCCACCATCCTTCTTTTAGGGGACAGGGAGAAAAATGAGGGACGTTTGTATTAATGGGTTGCATGTTGGTGCCATCACGTGAAGGCGACCCACTCCCACACCTCACATAAACCGCGAATACTCTCAGACAGCGATGTTATCCCCATATACCGCTCAGACTCTTAGACATAGCTTGTTTCTCTGATCCTCCTGTTTACCCTGCAGTACAGTTAGGGACCTGGATATGTCATTGTCGGTTTGTAGTTTGTATTCTTGGGGAAGGTTGTGACTTAGCAAATATTGGTTGTCTGTTTTAATGGCCCTCGTGTAGTTAGTAGACCTTATTCCATTTCTCTTCTTCCTCCTCCTCCTCCTCCTCCTCCTCTTCCTCCTTCTCCTTCGTCGTCTTTTTCCTCTTCTAACAGAAACTCAGGGATAGTTAGATAGATAGATAGACAACTAGAGAGAGAGAGAGAGAGAGAGAGAGAGAGAGAGAGAGAGACCCAAGAGGATGGAGAAAAAAAATAGTATGGTAGACACAGCCAATATTTCCACGTATATTTATGACGAGGGAAAAGAGAGAAACAGAACGAAACAGAAAGAGAGCCGTAAAAAAAGGTCCCCAGCGATTTATTCCATGCAACACAAAGGTCAACATTTAGTAAGGTCATTCACGGTTGCATTTTGACGGTCATGCATAGTAATGGCTTTGGGTTAGCTGGCGAATTAATATGTATGCGAAATTGTCAAACCCACACCCATGTTTGTTTTGGTGGCTTTGGGAGGTTTCGGTGGGATGGGGGGTCGGTTTGGTGTGTGTTTCGTGTGTGTGTGTGTGTGTGTGTGTGTGTGTGTGTGTATTTTCTCGAGCGTATCAGATCAAAATAGATTGACAGATAGATGGGTAGGTAGATCGATAGACAGACAGATAGAAATAGGTATCTCGAAGTGAAAGGATTTTGAATTTGGCTTTCTATGATTTTATTTTTTATTTTTTCCTCCTTGCATAGAGAGAGAGAGAGAGAGAGAGAGAGAGAGAGAGAGAGAGAGAGAGAGAGAGAGAGTAGAGAAGAGAGTTAGCTATTCCGGTTTTTAGGCATCTTGAGTGTAGAATTACAAGCACTCTTCCCTTACAGAATTTGCGTGAATGGGGATGAGGTCTGGTATGCTAAGCTCCTGTTAATTACCACCTATTAAATTTCAACGCCATTTAAAGCTGGGAATGTTCGTGTGTGTGTGTGTGTGTGTGTGTGTGTGTGTGTGTGTGTGTGTGTGTGTGTGTGTGTGTGTGTGTGTGTGTGTATCTGTTCCCATTATAATCTCATGAACGGCTTGAACTATCAACATGAAACCTTCCGGGTATCAAGATGTGGCCAAAATCTTGGCCGAATTCAAAAATGGGCTCTCGGGGTCAAGGTCAAGCTCACCAAAATGACTGCCAAAGGTCAACTAGTTTTTATCCCCAGCATTTAGCGCCATTATATCTCACGAACGGCTTGAGCTATCAACATGAAATCTTCAGGGTTTCAAGATATGGCCTAAATCTTGGACTTGGCCAACAGCATATTCTGGCGGGCCATTAGCATTCGGCTCCCAAATTTATATATTTTTTGACTGAAAATAAATAATTTCGTATCTCACTGCATTTTCCGACGGCCGATTTTATTCAGCCCTAATAAATTCGCCGCACTTTCCTCCAAATCGCCTTTCATTTCGTCTCCAACTGCCGCGGCGAACCGTAAATACCAAGACCATTTTCGTCGATAGAAATTTCATCTCATTTCCCAGGCAGCACCATCAGCTTTAATTCATTACGGCCGATGGAGTCATTGTGGCCGGAATGTCTGGCACCGGATAATTGATGTTGCTGTGTGTGTGTGTGTGTGTGTGTGTGTGTGTGTGTGGGTGGGTGGGTGGTCGGGTGGGTGTTGGCAATGGCGTGGGATGTGGAGAGTATGTGGCAAGTTGGTAGTTATTTAGAAGTGTTGGTTGAAGTGTAAGGTGTGAGAGGGTTGGCAGTGATGAGGGAAGGGTGTATGTGTGTGACAGCTGCTGGGGTGTGTATGGGAAGAGTGTGCAGATATTGGTAGTGGTGTGAGCAGGGTGTGTGGGAGTACTGACATTAGTGTTGATAAATTGTGTGTGTGATAGTTGCTGGGTGTGTGTGTATGTGTATGACAGTTGTTGGGGTGTGTGTGGGCAGTGTGTTGGCGGTGTGTGTGTGTGTGTGTGTGTGTGTGTGTGTGGAGGGAGAAATATCAAGAAAATGGTGCTGAGATGAGAAATATCAGTAATCATCAGAAAATAAAGGCCGAGAGGATGAGATTAAATCTAACATTCTCCCACATCTTCCCTTCTCTCTCTCACTCTCTCTCTCTCTCTTGCTGATAAAGTCACGTGGATGCCTCTGAGGGGTTTCAATGACGTCAGCAGAGTGAAGAAATAGAATTCATGAGGTGAAAAAAATGAAACATCTAAAAATATATTACAGTGACTGGAAAATGAAAAAAAAAAGATCTAAATATAGATACGTACAATCGGTATCTTTATTTATATCTTTATCTATCTACCTGTCTTTCTATCTATCTAAAGGTATACAAAACAGTGTGAAACATAACGAAAAAGAGGCGAAAATAAATACTGTAATGTAATACTGGCAATATATAAGTGCAAAGGAAATGTAATGGGAAAAAAGCGTGGTGGGAAATACACAGCAAAACTACATGTATACATATGATGGGTATATATAAAATGATCAATAAAAATAGTGACAGAAGTATACATAGATAGATATAATGAGGTAAATGGAGAGATAGATAATGTCGTGGAAATTTCTTGATGGGGGAGCCTCTAGTGACGTCAACATCACCACTCTCTCTCTCTCTCTTCCCTTCTTTCTTTCTCTCTCTCTCTCTCTCTCTCTCTCTCTCTCTCTCTCTCTAAGGATACGTGTAAGAATATGCCACTGGACTCAAGATACTCGAAGAAGGTTGGCTGCCTCTTTTCCTGCTAATCCCTTTCAGAGTGAGGCCCTTCTTCTCTTAATTATATTCCTGCTATTACCCATCAATTTTATCTAAGGAGAGGGTCGTAGTAGTGAAGGGGTGACTGAAGACTATATTTCCTTTGCATAGTGTGTGGGAGACTTCGTGGGCTTCAGGGAATGGGTTGCCTAGTCGAGGGAAAAATTAAGTCTCTTCCCAGAATTCCGGTCTCGAAATAGTGACACTCTTTTTACACTCCCTGATTCACTCTCACACGCTCACACTCTCACTCCTCCTCCACCCTCACTCCTCCTTCACTCTTACTCTTACTCCTCCTCCACTCCCATTCCTCCTCCATTCCCACTCTTCCTCCACTCTTACTCCTCGTTCACTCTTACTCCTCCTCAACTCTCACTCCTCCTCTGTACTGGCATATTCCCTCTTTTGACCGCTAGTCTCAGAAAGTTCACACACCTGATCACTTTCACACACCCAGTCAAATATGTCATCTTGCACCCTTTCTTTCAAATATCTCTACTTCTTTACTTTCACACTAATATTTCTCACATTCACTCATCTCCATTTTATATACTTTCTCTTACATATTTCCATAATTTTACCTCCATATTAGCGTTTTTCTGTACATACAGTACTGTAACTACCCTCCTATACACACTGCACAATAACTTCCCCGCACTCTGTCTGTCTGTCTGTCTGTCTGTCTATCTGTCTGTCTGTCTTTCACCTATAACCATCCATCTTCAGTTCACACAGCATGTATGCTTACACAACCTCATACATACACCTTTTTTACTGTCACACACACACACACACACACACACACACACACACACACACACACACACACACACACACACACACACACACACACACACACACACGCACACACAAATAAAAAAAAATCCAATTAAGAGAGAGAGAGAGAGAGAATTAGATAGACACACAGAGAAACCGCCCCAAAATCCAGACAGCAAAACATGTGGAAGGCAGCGCTTGTGGTTTATGTAAATTAATGGCGGAATCCAAGCCTCCACTTAGAGCCTTGAATACATAAATACACTAAAGGATTTCCACCCGTACCGTCCACGTCAGATTGCATTCCCCTCCCTAGCCCAGAGTTCCGCCCAGCCCGGCTATATTGGGCTATTTTGGCGGGCTAGAAAATGACGAAATAGGCCCGGAGAGAAATTAAGCATAAGGGATGAGATTTTACGTATTCCTTTTTTGATGAGAACTATAGATTTCTCTTAATTTAATGTACATATGAATTTCTTTATTATATTTAGCGTTCATTATAGTGTTAAGAGTATTTTTGAGGGTTAGAATATATAAATTATGCCTGGCGCCTAGGTTTTTATTATGTGATTTGTTATTTTCCTATTCTGGTGAAGACAAGCACTTTTAAAAATTAACATATAATATTTTTGATGCTTATATCTGAGAGTTGGCAAACAGATATTGTGCATGGAGGCAAGCTGAAACTTCTAGATGAGATTTTAATTCCTATGTTTTGGAGATTATAAACAAAATTTTTACTTTTACATATAGTACCAAAAATAAATGAATATAAAAAAAAAGAAATATTAATAATTTGGAAGAGTTGGTAGATCGGCATTGTACTTTGAGCTAGATTAATCATTTCCAATAAGACTTTAATTTTTCTATTCTGGTTTACATGTATGCAATATTTCATGTAGCATATATACTTTTTTGCCGAATGAGGCGTTAGTATATAGGAATTGTGCTTGAAATTAAATTAAGATTCTAGATACTATTTTAAATGATCTCTTTTGATTGTGTACACAGTTTTAAATGAAAAATTTTGCTTTCAGTTAGTATACAGTGTTTATTTTGCTATGATTATTCTGTAGGTCTGTTTGATAGGAACTGTACTGTACGTGGGACCGAGCCATATATTCTGTATAAAATTATACTGATTCTGTTTTGAACATTTATGAATTTTTCTTGACATACATAATTTACTTTGTTATGGTTATGTAGTGCCCTCCCAACACAGCTGTTCTGATCATTTTGAAAGGCTACTAATTAAAATTGTACTTGGAATTATTTTTGTAGATCAACCCCAGTTTGAGTGGCCGGGCAGGCACATCAGCCACAGGCAACCAACTGCCACCGTGGGCCCGTCCCGTCCATTGAACTACTGCTTCCATGTGGCTGATAGCGTCTGGCCACAGCGAGGTGCGGGGAATGGCGTGTAGGCTTGGTTCCTGGATTGACGCCACATTTGCGTCTTTCCACCCGGTTAACAGGGACACCATAATAGGCTCCACCTCCCCCAGTAATTTCGTTATATGGTTACCACCCAGCGTTGTAAATGGTTTCCTGAGTCACATGAAACTTTTACGCTTGTCGTTTAGTGTAGAGCCACCTGAAGTGGAAAGAAGAGTAATAAAAAGTGACAGGAAGGAAAGGGAGAAGTAGGAAGAGAGGGGAAAAGAGGAGGGCAGACACAGTGACAGAATGAGAAAGGAGAAGGAAGAAGTAGGTAATCCTATATTAAGTCACTGCTCCTCTGAACTGCCTGCTTGCATCCGTCCATCACTATGGCAGGCGCGTAGCACCCGTCTAGCAACAAACTCTCATCACATTTCTGTCCAACTCTCTAATGCAAGAGTTAACTGCCACTTGCAGTCCTTCGTGTATGCAACAGGTCAACTCTGGAACTGTCTTCCTATGTCTGTATTTCCTGCTGCCTATGACCTCCAGTCTTTACAGCGCAGCGTGTCCAGGCATTTCGAAATGAACGGATCTTGACTCTGGCTGTGTGTTATCTTGTTTTTATTTTTTATTTATTTATTTTTTTGAGGGACCAGTCTAGCGGGCTCATAGCCTTTGGTTCCTTCTTCTTTACATAAAAAAATTGAGTTGATGATGGTCTACCACCAGTGAAATTAGATATTCTGAATGTGACTTTAACGTCTGACACAATGACATCTGTACCATTTAATTTTTGATTTCTCCACGCCAATATATTAGCTCAAAACTAAGCCTTTTAGAACCAGGAAATTATATATAGGAATGTCTAACCCTTTCCACTTTCAGGGTGCTCTTCTTAGTTTAATAAAATCCTCTGGCGTCGTCAATCATAAAACTGACGTCTATGAGAGGAGGAATTATTCACTCTATTCTGGTAAACATAGACATTTTTTAATCAGCACATAGTATTGAATTTGCAATGGTGTTTCTGCTGCCCATTTTTGGTTTTGATGATGACGATGATGATGATGATGATGATGACGATAGTTTGATGACTAGTATAAAAAATAAACTAGCTAGCCTGCGACCTAAGGCAACTACTAGGAGGGTGTTCAGTCACAGGAAATGTTATTAGAATGACAAAGTGGATATTAGGTTTTAAGGGCGAGTGAAAGCAGAAATATGCTATCCTTTTCAAAACTAACAGCCAGGGACAAAAGTTAGCCTAGTATTCCACTGTGTCTACTTCACAAATAGGCCATGTCCGTCAGTCCCCATGCTAATGAATTCTATCAGAGTATCACTTATGGGAAGAGAAAATATCACAGCCTCTCATCTCACTAATATTGTTGACACGTAATAAGTGAGAAAATTTTATTGCTTTCCTTGTTTTATGTATTTTGAGGTATACGCTTTATTTTAAACTGTCATTTTTTATAGAGATAAATATTTACTTGTATTTATCTATCTGTCTGTGTTTCCACCTACCTTCATGCCTGCCTATGTATCTATCAACAATATCAATGTTATCTATCTAACCCTCTCTCTCTTTCTCTATCTGCCTGTTTATTTATCTATCTACCTCTCTACCTCTCTGTCTATCCTTCTACCTGTCTATCCGTTTATCTATCTCTCTATGTCTGTGTATCTATCTGCCTATCTAAATTTATCTATATGCCAGACAAATAACTAATCATTCTATCCATCTACACTTTTATGAACAACCTATATTTCGTTACTCCTCACACAAAAATACTTCTCTTTTCCCTTAACAAGCTTACATTTCACATTTATTCATAATTCGTACATTCACCATTATAATTCATGCAGAGTTATTTATTTTTTCATTCCCACACATGACTAATTATTTTTTAGTACATGCATTTTCTAAGTTTGAATTTTACCTTATAACATAAAGGTAATAACGTTGCTGAAAGTGTTGAGTATTTGAAAGACTATGTGTATTTGGGTTTTACGTCTATAAATTGTTTTTTGAGTACACACACCAAAAAACATACACACATGCATACATAGGCATATCAAACTCAGAAACACATACTAACACACACACACACACACACACACACACAAACATAGATTCCCCCACCAGACACATACAACGCTTACAGACGAACAGTATACACACACAACCTTTGCCAAAAGCACGTACATACACTACCTCAGCACACACACACACACACACACACACACACACACACACACACACACACACACACACACACACACACACACACACACACACACACACACACACACACACATTATTCCCACGACCATATATGTGCACGCATGTACACAAATCCGAAGACAAATGCTTACATGTACACTATACCCTTTTGTGGTCACTCTCATACAAACAAAAAAACATAAGCCCTTCCCTGAACAAAAACTCTCGCTCTCTTTCTCTCTCTCTCTCTCTGAACAAATTGATAACTCCAACACAATACTTCACTGTCGAGGCTGTCTCAGTGGGCGTGATGCGTGACAAGTTCCTGTTTAGAGGTGGCTGGTGAGATGGGGAATGGGGGGGCATGGGTGAGGGAGTAGGGGACTGGATGGGGGAGGAGGCTGGGTGGGGGAGGGGGGTTGGGAGGGGGAGGAAGGGGACGGGGTAGGGGAGGTAGCATAGTTGATTGCGCAAGTTGAAAGGTCAGTCACTGAGATAAAACTGATACGTAAATTCTAAATAGGCTCAAAATATCAGCTAGAATGGTGGAAATTTTATGTGACTTTTGGAGAGGATTAGATATTATTACACATCTATTTCCATCTTGCCAGACGAAAAATAAATATGTCTTCCCCGGTTATCCACAGTAAATGAATCTATCTATCTGTCTGTCTATCTACCTAGCTATCTATCTTTCTGTCTATCAATCTCTCTGCCAACTTAACACCAGTCGAACAATTGCATCAACTGGCCCCGATTTTCGAACGTACGAAGAGACTATTGCAAACACGGAAATGCATTACCTGGAGATGTATTAACCTTTGCTGCAATACGGTACACCTTTTGCATCACTGGACACACCTGTTGCACTCTTGACTCTTGCAACACAGCTACCCTGACCAAAGACAAGCGTGACCCAAGTGACGTCATAGGTCTTTCCGATTAGCTTTTGATTTTTTTTGGAAAGGTTTTGGTGCCAGACAATGCTTCTCTCTCTCTCTCTCTCTCTCTCTCTCTCTCTCTCTCTCTCTCTCTTTCGTAACGTGAGCAAATTATTATAACTTTATGATGTAATGCTGAAGAATTAAGGTTCAGTACATGTTTTTACTGACAACTATCTATCTATCTATCTATATTGCTGTAATAAGAATTTTATGCACGAATCTATCTCTATAATTCAACTTTAAGGGCGGTATCGTAGGTGATAAAGGATGCTTCGGGGCACCTCTTCCCTAGTGATTCATTTTGCATCTCACGCCACAGATTCTCATATAGGTTATTTATATCATCTTGCACTAATAACTTACAAGAAGGTACTGGAGTGTAGTATGCAGAATAAATCGCTGAGGAGAAGGAGTTACGCCATCTCCAAATTCACTTAGATTACGACCTTCTTTCCCAGACTTACAAGTTGCCTTTAAGCAATATAATTTTAATCTCGTTTATATGATGCCTTTTCCTCAAATCAGCAACTCTTTCTCCTTCCCCCTCTCTTTTCTTTCGCTTTCTCTTTCCTTCCCTCTCATTTCTGTTTGTCTCTTTTTTCCCCTCCTCTCTTTTCTTCTCCCTCTCTTTTCATCCCTCCACTTTTATCTTCCCTATCTCTTTTCCATCCAATTTCCTTCATTCTCTTTCCTTCTCACTTTTTCTCTTCCCATCTCTCCTCTCTTTCCCCTATCATTCATTCTCCTCTCCATTTTCTTTTTAATATTTGTCGCTCTCTTAATTTCGAGGTTATTTTTATCATTGTTTTCTTTTTCTATTTCATTTTAACACTATTTAATACGATTATCATTTTTTTTTGTCACATTCAGACGAGTGTATTAATTTCAAGGAGAATTTCCGAGCTGGAGGGGTTAGAAAATAATCTCCATCAACCTCGTCACGAAGCTGAATAAAATCCTCTGATAGTGGAAGGAATTATGTGAAAATTTTGACATCCTCGGCCTGAAAGGGTTCATCTTTCATAGGGTCCCGCCTCTATAGTATTTCTGTGCCTTTTCAGACGAGGTTCTCCTCCTGTCCTCCTCCTCTTCTTCCTTCTTCTTCCTGTCCTCCTCTTCTTCTTCTTTCTTCTTCCTGTCCTCCTCCTCTTCTTCCTTCTCCTTCCTGTCCTCCTCCTCTTCTTCCTTCTTCTTCCTGTCCTCCTCCTCTTCTTTCTTCTCTATCTTCCTGTCCTCCTCCTCTTCTTCCTTCTTCTTCCTGTCCTCCTCCTCTTCTTCCTTCTCCCTCTTCCCATCGTTCTATTCTCTCTTCTCCTTCTTCCTGTCCTCCTCCTTCTTCCCATCGTTCTATTCTCCTTTCTCCTTCTTCCTGTCCTCCTTCTCTTCTTCCTCCCTTTTCCTTCTCGTTTCCTCCTCCTCTTCTTCCTTCTCTTTCTTCTCCTACGCATACATTTCCCCTGTTCTTTCCCCTGTGCCTTCTCTTCCTTCCCCTTTCTCCTCCTCCTCCTTCGTCTCTCACTCCTCCTCCTCCTCTAATTTTCTCACCTCTCCTCCTCCTTCTCCTCCTCTGCACACTTTTTCCTTAACTTTTCACTTCCTCCCACATAACTTTCCTCGCACTTTCATCAAATTTCAAGATTCAGTCCAAAAACTTATTCCTTCGTCAAAAAAGGAAAAAAAATATATAAGAATCACATGACTGCTTGCTGTTTGCTTTCATTTTGTATTCTTCTTGTTCTTCATTTTCTTCTTCCTATTCATCATCATCATCATCATCATCATCTTCTCCTTCTTCTTCTTCTTCTTCTTCTTCATCATCATCATCATCATCTTCATCTTCTTCTTCTTCTTCTTCTTCATCATCCTCATCCTCATCCTCTTCTTCTTCTTCCTTTTCTGCATCATCATCATCATCATCATCATCATCATCATCATCTTCCTCTTCTTCCTCTTCTTCTTCTTCTTCTTCTTCTTCTTCTTCTTCATCATCATCATCATCTTCTTCTTCTTTTTCTTCTTCTTCCTTTTCTTCATCGTCATCATCATCATCATCATCTTCTTTTTAAGTATGCATGTATGTCTCAGTGTTAACCTCTTCAGCCTAAGGACCTGTTTTATTTACTACATTGTCTACAGAGGACATGGTACAGGAGAGGGATGCCTTCACGTGGTGGCACAGATATGACTGGGCGGTGGAGTTGCTTGGTTATACAAACGTCCCTCAGTCCCCTTCCCTCTCCCTTGAAAGGAGGATGGTGGACTGTGGAAAAAGGGAAAGTTCAGCCTGCAGTCCACTGGGTTCATGATCTGATGAACTGGGGGCTGCAATTACTACCACTACTATTTCTACTACTACTACTACTACTAATGAGGCAATACCGTCTACTATTGACGGAAGCCGTTTTAAGGATGATGGAAAAGTAGATAGTAATATACATGGAGAAGGAAGAGAGGAAGAAAACAGGAGTGAAAGGGAGGATTTTGCATACAGCCTTCAGCAACCTCTTCACTACGAGGAGGTTCTATCTGAGCTGAAGGAAATCGTCCGGAGGTACAAGAATAAAAGAAAGGTCGTCACCGCACTGAAGAGGTTAATGACTATCTGGTATAATTCTTAGGCTGCTACTTAGAAACTCTGTCCTTTATTTTAGCGATTATGTTTCATTTTACTCAATTTACGATAATTCACAAAAATCGATAGATGAATAAATGAATAAATAAACGAATGAATGAATGAAAAATAACTAACTGTAAGGGGTGGGATCCAAAAAATTACTGGAACCGCGGACAACAATCTCGATCCACTTTCTGACTGAAGGATGATTAAACTCTTACGTAATATTCTGAAAAGTTTGTCGGGCTCCGTAGATCGCAATACGGGATTTCGGAAGTCATCGTTCACTGTCTCGTTATTTATCGTTCAGGAAGTGGATCAGTATTTATGTCCGCAGCTGTACGCCAAGGAATTTCTGTCCCTACTCAGTAACGACCTGCCTTGATGGGTATATGATGACTCAGGAAGACCATAGCAGTATCAGGCTGTCTTTGTGGTTTAGGAGTGTACGAGGTCTTTGCTCTCTTTCTGTGTGTGTGTGTGTGTGTGTGTGAGAGAGAGAGAGAGAGAGAGAGAGAGGGAGGGAGAGAGAGAGAGAGAGAGAGAGAGAGAGCTAACTTAATTGCTATTTCCTAATTGTATTCTTACCGGACTTAATTAGGCTCGTAATATCTCGCCTTTCGTTACTGTTTTTATCACAATTTTCTCCATGCATGGCTTTGGTACACACAAGATCTTCAGGTACGTGGCTCCATGTGTGTGTGTGTGTGTGTCGGTGAAATAGTCTCATGTCTGTATTTTCCTTGCTTCATATAAATTTCGCCTGATGTAAACTTTCTTCCTCCCCCGCCATTTGTGTGAGGGAGGTTAACGAGGGAGAGGAGAGGGAGGGAGAGAAGGAAGGAAGGAGGGAGATTTGCGAAGGAGGGGGAGCTGAGGAGGAGGGGGGAAAGGAAGGAAAGAGGAGATTCTGTGAAGGAGGAAAAGAGGCGAAAGAGAGAGAGAGAGAGAGAGAGAGAGAGAGAGAGAGAGAGAGAGGCGTGGGGAAGAGAAGTGAGGGGAAGTGAAGTGAGGGGAAGGAGGGGAGAAAAAGTGTGTAAAGGGGTGAATGGAAGAAAAATGTTGTAGGAAGGTAGGGTGAAGTGGAAGAGGAAAGGGGAGGAATGTGGGGAATGAAGGATGATGAAGGGTGAGGGGAGGTAGAGGATTATTTATGAGGGGAAGGGGAAGGAATGAGATGGCTGAGGGGAGAGGAAAGGGGAGAGTGGAATGAGAGGAGAGAACAGAGGGGAAAGCATAAAGGTAGTGGAGATGTACCGTAAGGGTGAGGGGAAAGGAAGGTAATTAGGGAAAGGGGAAGGAGGAAACGATGGGGTGGCAGGTGAGGGAAGGTGAGGGTGAGAGCAGCGGTGAGGGGAAGGAAAGGGTGGGGGTGGGCGATCTATGAAGGGGTAAGAGGAAGGGTGAAGGGAAGGGAAGTGTGAAGGATGAGGGGAAGGGCGAGGGGAAGCGAGGGGTGAGGGGAGGGGTGAGGGGAGAGAGTGTGGTGGTGGTACAGAAGTTAACCACGCCTCATTAACTGATTACCCCGACCCCCAAGATCACGACGAGGGCAGAGAGAGAGAGAGAGAGAGAGAGAGAGAGAGAGAGAGAGAGAGTTAACTTCAATCTAACAGTTAACCCCTTCACTACAGTTAAGTCCTTTCCGTCTTGTTACTGCCAGACGATTTTATTCAGTATATTGAAGAGAATCGTATTAGCGAGGTCTTCAGGGGAGAATTACCTTTACTGTAACCCCTCCAGTACGAAAAGCCCCTCTTGAGCTGAGTAAAATCGCCCGCTGGGAGGAGGAATAAAGCGACAATAAGGTTATGGAAGGCAGTAAAGGGATGTTCGATTTCCAGACAAATGGAATAAGTGAAAAGGGATTGGCACTTTATATTCTCTGCTCACTTACTCTTGACTTAACCCAATAAAGATTCAGGTGGAGGGAAAACACACTGAAAAAAATCACACGAAAGACAAAAAAGTTCATAATAAAAAAAGAAGCTAAAACAATAAATAAATACTCATACAGGTAACAAAATCCCAGGTGATACAAAAACCATTATTGTCTATGTGCGGTATTCTTGTTTACTTTGAGATTTTCTTGAGACCTGTTCCTAAGCGATTTATTCTGCCTGCTACACATTAATACTGTCTTTTGTGTTACTGATGGAAACAATGTCGATATTAAGAGATAAATAGTATTCGGGTGAGTGTTAAGGTATTCGTTGCAATATTTATAGCTAAGAAATAATTGCCACGAAATTTCCGAAGCCACCTTGCATACGCGCCACTATAATTCTGCCACCACTCAAATATACCACTATATTATTGCCACCACTTAAATATACAACTATAAATTTGCCACCACTTAAAAATACCACTATAATATTGCCACCACTTAAATTTACCACTATAATTTTGCTACCTCTTAGATATGCCACTATAATTTTGCCCCCACTCAAGTCTTTTAAAGTCACTTTGCCTAGATTTCTTTTTGCAGTTTATTTCGCGTAGGTTAGTGGCAGAAAAAGATATTGCAGTCGCTGTACATGCTTTACAGAGCACTTTTTCGTGACTAGCACAATGTTCAAGAGTTAATTTATCAAGTTCAAATTTCGTGATGGAGAGAGGGCAATTTTAGGAGATGTTAGTGTAAAACTGTGTAGTAATCATTACCATCTTCAACTTGACACTTATTTACACCTGAAGCTTGGGTGATACAGAGTCAGGAAGAAATAAAAGCAAGTAAAAAAAATGGGAAAACTATTAACAGATTGCCAAGTGAAAAGGGCAACACATTCATTCACATACAAATCAAGCCCTTGGAATCCTGGTTTCACTTCACAAGCACAACTATCTACATATTTACTCTTGAATTTTTCTTATAAGATGCGGGTCAGTACACCTGCCCGATAGTCGCTTCTTTGATTATCAGCTCAATTAAGGGCTGCCACACCTTGTCAAAGTGTGTGATTTTTTTTTTTAAATCTACCATACAACTATCATTCAAGACTGCTGCAATAATAATACCACTGTTCAGCTTTCTCTCGTATTGACATATTGTAAAATTAAATCTGCTGCTATAGTACTATACTCCTTTCATCTTAACTTGTCCAAAATATTAATCCTCTTGCGGCTTATGTCTCGTGGCTCTGTGGCAAAATAACACAATGCTACGGCTCGAGATCCTTTCTACAGCACTTCTTCGTTACTAGCATCATATTCCAGTGCTAATCTCTTAATACAAATCAGTACTGGCGATGGAGAGACGCCAGTTTTAGGCCAAGTTAGAGTAAAAGGGGTATAGCTGTGATTTTTCTCATTAGTTCCTCTACTCTAACACTGTATACTATTGCGGCGGAAGCCATGCAATTACTCAGTTATGTAGTTACCTGTTACCCTGTTCCCCAGAGTTCAGAAAGTTAACCAGTGTCTTACCACCCTAAATACTTTTCCCACGAGGGGTCAGAAGCTCCCTTTCCCTTCACCTCCACAGAAAAGGATCCTACCCGAAAATTATTACAGCATATGACAGTTTAAAAATGAGTTTATGGTAGTAATTTTTAGCATTTTATGAGAAATCGTTCCATTTAATATCAACACTGGTAATATGATCAGTAAAGTTAATTTTATAGAGATGGTTTTTGACTATAATATGTCCATTACCGGAAGGTCTAGTGCTACATGGAGAACATTATTGTCTTGTAATATTCTTTTTTTAAAAATTGATATATGAGGCATGATTTTTCCTTTGCATTTGAACATACTTTACCTAATATTTCTCTATGAGCCTTATTTTAAAGATGTATAGCCCTTCCCTCCTCTACAGACGTCGTAATACCACCGAAAGACACCGTAAAAAAACTCACTACCCTTACAGTTGATGTATATATCAGGAATTAGCAATAAATGAATAATAAACGTTTGGATTTCAGGTTGCATATTTTTGCTGCACTCAGTGGGGTAACCAAATTTAGTGTGTCCCTAACTGCGTCACGCACTCAGCCATTTAGACATTTGTGTTGATATATGTACATATTCCGGATTCGATTTAAATTTGATCAATGCCATACTGATACGTTTTTTGTTCTACACACTGAATTTCAATTGCTACACTAATATTGGCGGGTCTTGTACTAGTAATTTGAGTCTGGGATGCATTTTTGGACATAAAGAACCATAAATAATCCCTATCTTGACGTTATCATCACGCTTGGAAATGCTTTTGATTAATTAAGCTCTATCAGCATGTAATATATTTAAACAAGAAATAGCTAATTATGAAGCCTGTCAGCAAGACGTGAACAAAAATGAGATAATATTAATTTTGTAATAAGGCCAGACTGGTAAAAATGTTCATTCCTAAAATATTTAGTTAGGACGAGAAACACTGAATACTGTTGAACATTATTGGAGTTAAAAGTATACATAAAAATGGTTGGAGAATGTCTAGAAATGGAAATGTGACTTAATCAGTTCTATGCTATATTCAATTCCGTTTCCAGGTATTGCTGAGGACTGAGCTGATAATTACGTTGCTCTTTTAACACTTCTGCATCTAGTAATATGGAATTCCTGTTTGGATATATCAGTGCCCTTCTCGAAAATGAGATATTTATGCATCATCAATATCGCCGCCACCCTAATCAAGTTTCACTAATACAACAGGATTAAGTCGCATCCATAAAGAGGAAAAGGAAGAACAACACGGAAATAGAACTATAATTTGTGTACCTAAAAAAAAAAAAAATAGTCAAAAATGGATAGAGGAAAGACATTTAAGACTTATGATACTGCGCTTCAAAATGAACCTAAATTATTGGTAAAACAGACTAGAATTTTCTCTCACACTCACGGAACAACAAAGTCATGTGCTCATGCTTTAATAATTCTGTTACCTTGATTCAGACAGGATATTTTGAGATTTTAAAATGTGCATATTTATTTTAACCATGGAAAATATATGCCTGTGTGTGTGATGAAAAGCTGTTACATATCCCATAGCCATAAAAGGGACTAGATTTGCCTTACAATTTTTTACTGGATTTCATATTGTTTTCGACTGAATCAGTTGATGGTGGTGATAATTTTATAGATTTCGATAGACAGTATGCAAGTGATGTATTCTTTATTCTATCTATCTATCTATTGCCAGACGCCTCAATCCCGTTTGGGGTGGCCACAAACAAATCGCCTCCAAGTCGCCCTGTCCCCCGCCATTTCACTCCCCTGCTCCCAACTCACACCCCCCTCTCTCATATACCTCTCCACCCCATCCCTCCATCTCATCCTCGGCCTCCCCCTCCTTCTTCCCCTCTCCACCTCACTCACATACACTCTCTTCGTCAGTCTTTCACCCTCCATCCTCTCCACATGGCCAAACCACCTCAGTGTGTTCCTCATAACGCTTCCTATCACATCCACATCCACATCACAACGCTCCTTTATATCCTCATTCGTCAGCCTGTCTCTCCACGTGACTCCACAGGCTCCTCTTAAATAACTCATTTCCACTGCTCTCACTCTTGACTTGTGTCCTTCCAACAATGTCCAAGCTTCACTTCCGTATGTTAGAGTTGGTATCACAATACTGTCATGTAGTAACTTTTTCACTTCCATGCTCACTTCCCTGTTTCTTATCACTGCTTTCAAGGAACCAGCAACCTTTCTTCCCTGCTGTACCCTTTCAAGCACTTCACCCTCCAAACCTCCATCCTTACTCATCACACTACCCAAATACTTAAACGTACTCACATTTTCCAATTCCTCACCATCTAACCTCGCTGTACATTCACTAACTTCACCTCTCTCAAAGACCATCACTTTACTCTTCCCTACATTCACCTTTAGGTTCTTTATTCATGGTATATATTCAGATACATGACAATACTATTTACTAGGGTATAGTTACATGCACTAATTAGTCAGCATTAATACAGGTTATCTACAATTAAAGTTCATTTTTCTTTTTTTATCATTCAACACGAATAATAATAACTGTATCATCAGCATACTGCCAAAAATTTATGTAAATCTATAATATCATGAAATGTTATAAAAATATTGACTAACTGATTCATTCTAACTAAGATAACTGAACGCTAGATTCAACATAAACACTGAGTGAAGAATGTAATACTGTAAGTGTCATGGCAATATCTTAAGCACGTAGCGATCTGGCGTAAAATGGAACAGAATACTGGAATTGTCTTGACCATGTAGGGGTTAAATAGGAAGCACTCAGGGACAAAAGAGTCTTCTTCCTTTACTATCTTTACTATCGTTGTCTCCATCTTGTAAAATTAGGTACCATAGTCAAAGTCTTCTCTGTAACAAACAACTTCGAAAGGATTATTAGGGCTGTTGCTGTTTGCTTTCCTTTGCACTCTTTTGGACTCCTTTGTACTCCTCTAGGGAACTTGGAAGCCCCGGAGGACTTCCAATAGAGGGGCCTTATTATACTTCTGGGGTTCTGTGTGACAAATTGAGCCTCCTATCCCTTAGAGGAGCTCTGACAAACGGAGCCCCTCTTAAGTCACTTTGGACCCAAGTGCAGACAAATGAAGGTTCCTATTTTAACCCTCTCTTGATGGGGACAACTCCCTCATTATAATCCAGGTACGCCAGTCGATTTTATTCAGCTGAGAGTGAGTCATAGGAGCCAGTAGGTCAGTACAGTAACCATCAACCCCCTCATGGCTAAGACAACTCTAGTATTCAATGCCAGTTTACTCCAGACGATTTTATACATGGGGGAGTGAATAACAGGAGTCTGAGGAGGTAAATATAGAAACTCGTGACTATACTCCTATTACACTAACTTGGTATAAAACTGCCATCTCACCATCTTGAATTCTGAATTGCAACAAGAGATTAAAACTAGGAAAAGGTGCTAATCACGAAAAAGTGCTGTGGAAAGAATGTAGCGCAGTAGCATTACGTTTTTCTACCACTGACCTACATGACAAAAACTGCTAAAAGGACGAAAATCTGGGCCAAGTTACAGCAGAAGGAGTATAGATTAGGCCTATTATTTAATACAAAAATTATAGTAAACGAAGATACTCTCCTCCAGCAATTAACACTCCCAGGCTCCTATGACTCACTTAACCTTAAAAATTCGTGTGGAGTGTGTCGGGATGGAGTACTAGAGCTGTCCCGAGCATGTGAGGATCGATGGGGACATGAATAAAACTCGCAGGCTCCTAAGACTCACTCTCAACCTTAAAAAATCGTCTGGCATTAGAAGGAACAAAATACTAGAGTTCCCCCTAGCATGAAATGGTTAAATAGGAAGCAGGGTGAGATGAGAGGAAGCCTATCATTTCTTACATTAGTTATTTTGACAATTTAAGACGCTTTTCTTAATTTGACCTCTCCATTACTAAGCTGTGTTTTTAAATGTATTCTTGCTGCCACCAGACGATTTTATTCAGCTGGAGAAAGGCCTCTAGTCTTGATCAGTCTCTCCCAGGAGTTAATGAGGCTAAGAGGTTGCAGGTAACTTAGAGGCACCTGTGACACCAAAGGAACGCCATATTTGACACGAATATTTTACCACAACTTAAGGCACTATAGAAAAAGGAGAGGCCTATGCAGCATCTTCCTTTGACTTGATTCTTTTTCCTTCCCCTCCCCTTGAGATTCCCTCCCTCCCCTCCCATTGAGATATCCTCCCTCCCCTCTCATTGACATTCCTTCCCTCCCCTTCCCTTAAGATTCCCTCCCTCCTCTCCCTAACTTCACTTTGACATTCCTTCCCTTCCCTTCCCTTGAGATTCCCTCCCTCCCCTCGCCTTGATTCCCTCCCTACCTTCACTTTGACATTCTTCCCCTCCCCACCCCTTGAGATTCCCTCACTCCCATCTCTCCTTGAGATTCCCTCTCTCCCCTCCCTTGAAGATACCCTCCCTCACCTCCCCTTGACATTCCCTCCCTTCCCTTCCCTTGTTCCCTTCCTCCCCTCCCCTTGATTCCCTCCCTACCTTCACTCTGACATTCCCTCCCTCCCCAGCGAGTGGTGCATTGGTTAGCTCGTCAAAATAACAATTAATAAAACCCAAGTTCGATTCAGGGGCCGGTCAGACTTTTGGATAAAGTTTGTTTCCCTTTCCTGTCCCTGTTCATCCAGCGGTACAGTTGGGGACCTGGAAATAACATCGACCTCTTGGGGAAGATTGGGACTTAGCAATTAACTGTGTGTCATATTGATCATCGTGTGGTGGATAGGCATTAATCTAAGCCTCCTCCTCCTCCTCTTCCTCCTCCTCCTCCTAGTCCTCCTTGCTCTTCCTCTTCATTTTCTCCTCTACTTTCTTGTATCAGTGTGAGAGACTTAATGATATTCCTGGTTGGTTTTCCGTTAATGTTATTGCTTGTCTAATTTCATACTGATATTTTGTCACTCTACTTTAAGGTTATATATTCACCTCTGTCTGAATGTCTGTTTATCTGTTTGTGCACAAGATATTTCAAGAAGTCATTATCAGGTATTAATGAAACTTGGTGGGAAGGTGGGCAGTGGGTCAAGGAAGAGCTGATTAAATTTTGAGATGGACCTTGATCCGGATGCAGGGATAAAGTATAAATTTAGTTGTTGTCGTCGTGGGTATGTGCTCTCTGACCATGTGAAAAATGGCAGAGTAAGACCGTAGAATTAACTGACCATGGGAGACCGTAAAAGTATTCGTCAGGTCGTAGAGAGGTACACAGAAGCAAATCTTAAAATGTATTGGCATTAGCGGAGGTATGCACTCTCTGAAGCTGTCGAATGCAGGGCAGTCGCTAGTTTTTCCAGATTCACTGCTGATATTTCTGCTTCATTTTGCATCATCATTAAATCAGGAGGCTTTAATGAAACGATTTTTTTTCTTTTTAAATCAGGAAAAACTTACGCTGCATTTCTTAAGAGTTTAAGTCATTCAGTAAAGTGAAGTTATTTTAGAGTTTATTTTTTGCTCTCTCTGGACGATTTTTTTGAATTTGGGGGGATTTCTTTCAGGGGATGGATTGAATTAAGTCTGTTTCTGATATCTCCAGCAGGTATACTTTCTTTTAAGCAGAATAAAATCGTCTGAAGCTAACAGCAAGGTATCATACCTTGTGGTAGTGAGAGAGAGAGAGAGAGAGAGAGAGAGAGAGAGAGAGAGAGTGCTGTAGTGTGTATGTGTGTATTTATGTATGTATGTATGAATGTCTGCCAGCAAGTGTGTGTGTGTGTGTGTGTGTGTGTGTGTGTGTGTGTGTGTGTGTGTTAAAGAGTGAGCAGGTGTAACACCATGTGAGAGACGTGGCTGTGGTAGGGGGAGCGAGAGAGGAGTGTGAGTGTTTATGAACATGGGTGAATATTAGTGAGAGAAGGGGAGAGAGTGTGAGTGGGTGGGTGAGAGAGGGGTAGAGAGTGTGAGTGGGTGGGTGAGAGAGGGGGGGGAGTATGTGTTATGTAAGGAAGGTGACAAATTGTGTTACTAGGAAAAGAGAGAGAGAGAGAGAGAGAGAGAGAGAGAGAGAGAGAGAGAGAGAGAGAGAGAGAGAGAGAGAGAGAGAGAGATTACCGTACCCTTGATGAGCATGTGATTACCATCATCACAAAGAGTCATTATTATTGTGATCATTATTATTATTATTATCATTATTATTATTATTATTATTGTTATTATTATTATTATTATTGTTGTTGTTGTTGTTGTTATAATTATTATTATTGTTATTATTATTATTATTATCAGCCAATCATTTGGAGGGCAAAAATGATGAAGATGATTCTTTCTCTCTCTCTCTCTTCTCTCCTTCATAGAGGGAGGACAACAAAACAAACATGCACGTGTGAGAGGTTTCTGGAAGTGTGGAATGAGGGTGCGATGCGTGGGAGGTGTGTGGGTTACTGTACAGGAAGCTGGTGGGTGTGGGTAGGTTCACAGGGTAAGTGGGGTGTGTGGGAGGTGCGTGGGAGGGTGAAATGGAAGGTAGAGTGTGTGGGAGAGAGGCGGATGGGTGCGTGGGAGGGAGGAAGGGAAGTAGAGGGGGCTGGAGGAGGGAGACTATGGAAACAACAGGTAAAAGCAACTAGTGCAGTCATTCAGTCCTCACCTGTGTTCATCCCAGGTGTTCGTATATTCATCTGAGTGTGAACTCCAGTGTGGGAATGCGTGTGTGTATGAGTGCATTTGTGTGAATGTGTGTGTATGTGTGCAGAAGTGTGTGCATGTATGTGTGTGCATGCGCGTGCGTGTGCGTGTGCGAGAGCAGCTGAGCGGAGGGGAGGCGTGCGGGCGACAGCAGACGACGAGACAGGGAGCTCCACCTTTTTCCAGAGGACTGAGCCCTCACTCGGGCAGGTGGGGGCACAGCGACAGCCCTGCCCTCCCTGACGTCCTGCCCTCTTACCCTTCCGCCCTCACCGCCGGCCGGGCACGCTCCGGGGGCCATGACGACACCCAAGCAGTACAAACAAACCCCTCTGTGATCCTACCGACCCGAGGGAGGCAAAGCGAGAGAGGAGAGAATCGGCAGTGATTTTGTGCGTGCTGGTATGGTGAGACAGCCTGGTGTGGTGGGAAGTGCATTAGTAAAAGCAGAATTTAGTGAGTATGTTGGAAAAGCCAGGGTAAGGAGAAGAGACGACCAGCATCAGAGGCAGCGTAGAACAGAGAACGACTGGAGAGAGAGCGTGCGTATGGATCGAAGGAAGAGGCTATGAGTGTTGAAGCGTGCCTGGCAACAGTGCTTCTGAAGGAGTTGTTTTCCCTGGATTTACGCCCCTGTCGAATCACCCCCAGCCTCACAGCAACCATGGCAGTTAACCCACGTAAGTATCCGTGAAGGTGAAGGTGCTGTGTTGCCATAGGGGGGGTGGAAGGGGAAGGAAAGGAGGGGGGGTTAAGAGGGAGGGGGAGAGTTAAAGGTGCACTGGTGGTTGGGTTTGGCAGGCGACACCCCAGCACCTTGTCAGCCACCCTCAGCACCTGTTGTTTTGGACGCTACCTTCACCACGTGCGGCTACACAGCACACACACTCACCACATACACATGGACACTCGGTGATGTGGAGTGTAATTAAAAGGTGTTATTCATTACATAGTACCACGCACTCACGGAAACGCCACGCACGGCGCGCACGCACGCATACACACACACATGCGTATACACATACACCCACATACACATGGTCAGAACACATGACAGGGACATGGTTAGAACACACACACACACACACACACACACACACACACACACACACACACACACACACACACATGTACATACACATGATAGCAACATATTTTAAATACACATGTACACACACATATAGACATATCCAAATACATGATAACAACACACACACACACACACACACACACACACACACACACACACTCACATCTACAAAACACACACACAACACACCCTTCACATGCCAACGCAGATGCCCACGAAAACACAGCCTCTTACATATATACCCCATTCATGTTAAGCAGAAAACTTTAAACAAAAATCATATAGACTTTGTATGAAAACACTGATTGCAGATTAAAATTTTCGGTGTCTTGAACGCAATATTGTAGTTTTTTCAGGCTAAATGCAGGCCATTTTATTTAACTGAGGGATTTACTAGGATTTTCTAGGTGTGTCGAGAGAGATTTCTACCCATGGACTACTAGAAATCGCCTCAGCTGAACAAAATCGTCTTGTGGTAGGGTGGATGAAGTAGCTTATCTGGGTGGGAGGGTATTTTTCTCTCCTAATCAGTCCTTATCTCTCTTCCTTACAATGGCGTCATATTTAGTTTATTTTTATCTCCAGAAGCCTATTTTCGTTTTTTAGAGCTTTGGGGAGACTCTTACAAACTGGAGGGATTATACATTTCCATAATTACCTTCTGGAATTCAAGGGACCATTTTACAGTTACATAAAATCGTCTAGTGATAGTAAGAATAAATAACATGAATAAAGCTATCGTAGTGAAGGGGTTGATTACAGTTTTAGGCGTTTAGATGCTTAGATGTTTGTAGTTTACCTTGTACAATATGTATTAAAAGTTCTGTCATCTCCAATTCTTTTCTCAGTGAATTTTGAAAAAAGGTGCGGGTAATGAGAAGAAGGCGACACTGACAACTTCTTTTCTTCTTCTTCGTCATTATCACTATCTTCTACTTCATCATCATAATCACTGTCTTTTTCTTCTTCATCTTTTTCATCATCTTCTTCTCCTTCTTCTTCATTTTAATCGTTCTCTTCCTTTATTTCTTTTCTTTTTTCTTTCTCTCTCTTTTTTTTTTTTTAAAGTCACAGATCTTTGTCATCAGTGTCGCTTCTGTAGATTCACAATACTAATCTTCAAAGTTCATGGAGAAAAAGGAAGGACAGGAGACAGTACTTTTGATGATGACTGTACGTGTTTAGAAACATAGCTATAATCTTTAAATTTTGGCTCTATATTAACGTAAAATTATTCCAGCTAGTTTCATATATCTTCAATACTCTTTTTACTTTAACTTGGCCTAAAATTGACCTCTTTCCATCTTGAATGCTGAACTGTAGCAGAGGATTAACACAAGATTATGGTGCTAGTCACGAAGAAGTGCTGTGAAAATTATCAAGAGCCGTAGTGCTGACTTTTTAGAGGATCGTACTTTAAATGGCATAAGACTTCGTAACACCACTTCCTTTGCGATTTATTCTGCTCGTTATTATTATGATGATGATGATGATTGTTATTGTTATTATTATTATTATTATTATTGTTATTATTATTATTATTATTTTGTGGTAGGTGGGGGCACTCACCATCCACTCACTTGATGTAGTGCTGCTCTCGAGTGTCTGCCTTTTCCTCTCTTCCATCCTTCTTTCCTTCCATCCTCTTCTGTCTTTCTTTCCTTCATTCTTTCCTTTTCTTTCTGCCTGTGGGTGACTACACTGAGTGACAAGCCAAATGGTTTCCTGTCCACCAGGAAACCATTTACTACGCTGGGTGGTAACCATATTGCGAAATTTTGGCACCTGGTGGTTTAGTGGGTAATTATTGCTCTCCAGTCGGGTTGAGCCGGCGAAGGTTTATATCCAAGGGGTGGTTGGGGTTGATTGCTCATGTAATGCCACTCAGGGAGGAGTGAAGGTGGTCACTCTCATCTTAAATGTCGAGACCAACTGCCTAGCCCCGGGCTCCTACGCTCCTCATGGGGCAATGTAGGATTGGATGATGGATGGATGGATGGATGATTTCTATTATTATTATTATTATTATTATTATTATTTTTATTATTCAGTTATTATCCTGCTTTATTATACTTTATGATAATTAACGAACAGATAGCCAAGGTAATTCATAACTATAATAACCAATCCCCATTAACCCCTTCATCCTAATGACACAGTATTATTATCAGTTCTACTTGAGTCCATTTGATCTCGTCTGACAAATGATCCCTAACGTCTCTCAGCTCAGTTAATGGCCAAATGTAGTCGGACTAGAGGATAAATTTGACTAATAACCAAGGAGACTCATTCCTACCTCCTAAATAATTCAAGTTGTGAGAGTGGCCCAGTTCCCTCAGATGAAAACAAATCCCTTATTATACCAGAAAATTTATTTATTTATTTATTTATGTATTTATTTATTTATTTATGTATTTATTTATTTATTTAGTTCGGACTGAGGGGGTTAGGGATCATTTCCAACCACGTCACTCCTATGGGGCTCTTCTTCCACTGAGCGACGTGAAATAGGGAGGGATAGGACGAAAATCTGGGCCAGGTTAATGCGAAAGGCGTATAGTCAAGTAGACCCTCCAATCTGAGTATACTTGGCCATGAGGAGAGCTACGAGAGAATTGAGATCTTTTCGCCATGTTAGAACAATTGAACAAAATTAATCGCTGGATACACAGACAAAGCCAGATTATTTCCTACTCCATTGCGACAAGTGGAGATACTGAGTGGGAGAGAGAGACAGGTTAGTGATTGAATTCTTTACTTTCTCTAACGTTTCCGACTACACAGAACCTATCGCCAGAGAGTGTGGTCCGAAACGTTAGATAAAATAAACAATTCTAGTTTTAACCTGTCTCTCTTTCCCAGCTGACATTTCCGTAAAACAGATGTGTATTTTGCTCACATCCATATAAAGTTTCCCTCTTATACTCTGTTCTAACTTCAGAATCGTCTGGGAGTCATTTGGGATAGAATATTAGAGCTGTCACGACTTTACGAGGATTAAATAGTGAATCCCCATAACTTAAAAAAATATACAGTAAAGCAACTTCTCTTAAAATTTATTGTATATTAAACTGTATCTATGTTTTCTTTCAACCTTTTCAGTCAGGGGACGTGTTTCTAAATTTACTCTTGCAATCTGACATTTATATTAACTTTAGGATAGAGTTATTTTTTTTCAAGCGAGGGGTTAGACGTCGCCTTAACAAACCCCTTCACTACGAGAGTCCGTTCCAAAACTGAATAGAATCATGACCTTCTGATCACCTGAAGAACAGAGTAAATCAGAAGTCACCCGGATTCAAGGGGTAGGTACAGGAGGGAGAAGAATTTTGATCGCTAGGATTTTTGTGGAGAAGGAAACGATTGAACGAGCAAAACCATCAAGGAGGAAATGGCAAAAGGGAAATAACTGGGTCATTAGGGTAGAAATTGTAGGCAAGATGTAGAGATGGCAATTTTAGGCCAAGTTAGAGTAAAAGGAGTATAGTGAAACCCAAACAAAGCCTTAACTTGACTATACTCTTTTCACCTTAACTTGGCCTTGGTTTTCGTCCTTTTAGTAGCATATTCCATTTACCTCAATTGGCAAAACAAGACAATGCTACGGCCCTACATCCTTTTTGATGGCACTTCTTCGTGACTAACATCATATTATTGTGTTAAAATACTGTTACAACTCAGCATTCAAGATGGCGAGGTGGCAATTTTATGCTAAGTTAGAATAAAAACTAACATAGTCATTTTTTACTCCGACTATTATGAAACTCACACGTAATATTCTGGGACTGGTGCTGGCTCCGAAGATTGCACCACTGGGTTTCGGAAATGATCGTTCACCGTCTAATTATGTATCGTAAGGAATTGGATTCGATATTAATGCTGGCAGCAGTACCAGGAAAAAGCGCTACAGCATTAATTCCCCTCAGTCTGTGTTGGAGGAGGTTAAGTATTCATCTGTGTTTGTTTGTGTTCAAGATATCTAAAAAAGTTGCAGTCGGTTTTCAATTAAATCTCGTGGACAGGTGGGCAGTGGGACAAGGAAGAAATGGTTAGATTTTCAGGTGGATGCGGGTCTCAATGCAGGAATAATTCGAAAATTCCATTGGCGTTAGAGGAGGTATGCGTTCCCTGAGACTGCGTAACAGGGTAGACTAAGACCGTAGAATTAATTTACTGTATGAGATTGTAAAAGTATTCGTCTGGTAAGAAAGAGGAATTGTTGCAGTAAATCTTATATCCTACTGGCGTTGTCGAAGGTATTATCATTCTGAAACCTTTCTAGTTTTATGTATATGACTCTTGGCATAAACGAACCGTCCGATAGATAGACAAATAGATATAAAGATAGACAGGAAGACACTGACAGACAGACAGATAGATGGACAGACTAAAAGACAGACAGGCAACAGATAGATAGATAGATAGGTAGATAGATAGACAGACACCATACTTTCTTCTTTTCAATACAATGACTTCTTCAGTGTATTCTTTCTCCCTCAAGACGATTTTAATTCACCTGAGGAAAACCCAGTGACCGAGAAGAGGTTAGACCGTATCCCCTTTAACCCTTTCAGTTCGATGACGTCATTTGGTCATTTAATTCCTGGTGCTGCAGACGATTTTATTCAGCTTAGGGGAGACTGCTTGTAGTGAAGGGGTTCACACACACACACACACACACACACACACACACACACACACACACACACACACAGGTAGGGACCGCACTGCGTATCCGGAACAATAAAAAAATCTATCGCTCGCCCACACACACACAAGCACACATAGCACATCCGGTAGAACACACACACACACACACACACACACACACACACACACAACCTGGATGTACAGTAATATGTAGTATGAACAACTGTACTGTATTCTAATCAACTGCACACTTAGATACATGCTACTAAAATAGGACTACACTTTCAGTCCCTTTATTCAAAGAACTTACTCTTCATTTTATTCTCGTTACGGTCAGAGTATTACCTCCACCAAGGAGGTTATGTTTTACCCCGCTTTGGTTTGTTTGTTTGTTTGTTAGTAATATTATTCAATAAGTTATGAAAGGACTTTGATTACATTTTGTGGAAGGGTGTACCATGGGCCAAGGAAGAAATTAATAAATTTAGGGTCTGATCCGGATCCGGATCTGGATCCTATATCCACGGATCCAGAACCGAATCCTCTGTAATGGTAATGGCATTGGAGGAGGTATGCGTTCTCTGAGCGCTTTCTAGTTATTCACTGATTAGGAAGAACACCTGTGAACATCTGGACACTCATAGGCTCTCACGACTCACAAATATACATTTTAATAAGACTGTTTGCGTAAGCTGGAATATAATGGAAGAAATATCCTGCCACTGAGAGGGTTAAAGGGACCACCGTAAGCAGGCTCCTGTGACTCACTTTCAGGTGAATAAAATCGTCTGATGTTGAAAGAAATAAAATACTAAAGGATTAATCATACACAGATTCTACCACGTTCCATAGAAGAAATATTCCCGTTACGGAAAATCGTATAGAAGTATCAGCAATATATGTTTAGAAGTACAGAGGGTCACAAGCAAGAGATGCGTTACAAAATCTTAGTTTTCTATACAACTGGTACTGAACAACGAGGAAAAAAAAAAGGAAAAATATGGAAGCGGCGTCAGGCAACAGGTAGAGAATTAAAAGTTGCTAAAATAGTAGAGTTGACTGGAGTAGGAGGAAGGTAAGGCTTGCCACTGAAAAAAAAAAAACGTAACACGCAGAGATAATGTGATGATATACACCTCGCATTATCCAGAATTTGATTATCCAGGAGTTAATTAGCCAGGTATTTCATAATCCAACAGTATCCTCCAGACACTTTATTATCCATACGCCTGATAGCCACACACCTGATTATCCATATACCTGATAATTCGTACACCTGATTATCCACATACCTGTTATCCACACACACACACACACACACACACACACACATATATGATTATATAAACATCTGTTTATCCACACACCTGTTATCCACACACCTGATTACATAAACACCTGTTTATCCAAAACACTCGATTATCCGTACACCCTTTTATCCATACACCTGATTATCCACACACCCGATTATCTACACACCTATTTATCCATGCAACTGATTATCCGTACATCTGTTTATCCATACACCTGATTATCCACACACCTGTTTATCCATACACCTTATTATATAGACTCTGATTATCCAAGTGTTTCATCATCCAGTCTGATAATCCAGGTATCCAATAGTCAAGGTATCTATTCTGTCTTTTCTCTGTTCACCTTAACTCTGCCTAAAATTGCCGTCTTTTCATCTTAAATGCTGAGGAGAAACAACGAAACATGAGATTAACACAAGCATATGATACTAGTCACGAAGAAGTGCTATGGGAAGGGAATAGAGTTACAGTAATCATATTCTATCACTGAACTAAAAAAAGATGTCAAGTTTGTGTGGAAGAATTATTGGTGTAAACATTCAGGTGACTCATTAGGCAGAGCTCACCTGTATTTTTACCTGTGCGATACAAAAAATCTAGCTATATCGAGTTAATTGAGGTGACATTCATACTAGTACCTCAAAAAAGTCTGATAAAAATGAACTTTGACGCATCACTTTTTTCTGTTCTTTCTTCATTATTTTTAATTTTTGGAGAGGGAGGGGGGAAGGGTATATCGCACTACAAGCCAGTGGCCCATTTATATCCGTTCGTATATTATTCCTTTTACGAGTACCATTAGACGATTTTATTCAGCCACAGAGAAACCCCCTGGTCTGAATGGATATATCAGAAGCCTTTGGAGTATGAAGCGCGAATCAATTAAATCATTGTCTTAAGATAATTGTCGCTGATTAAGTTCACGATCTTTATTATCTGCTTATTACAACGACCATCTGTACGTTAATTTTATGAACCTCGTCTTAGCAAACTTAGGTGAAAGTTTTAAGATATTATTTACTTATATTTTTAGTTCCGGATCTCATGTTCGACGATTTTCTTTTTGTGGAACGACTGATTTTGATATGATGAGCCTACATCCTACATTATTGGGTGAAACAGAGAACTGTCTAGGAAAGCAAGATATAATAAATTTTTGCTAAGTACATACTACTACTACCACTACTACTACTACTAAAGAGGGCTTGCTTTTTTTTTTTTGATATTCAGGGTTAGGATACTAGAACATAATAGATCAAATCCCTGTCATAACTTAGATTTATTTCTATAGGATGAACTAGGTACGTGGGGATATTATACACTTTCCTTTCCTTGTCCTTCCTACTATAATTTTTTTCTCGAAGCTGAGGTTTGGTTTTGCAGGAGGAACGAGGGACATGGGAAGACCTGGTCCTCTGGTTTCCCTGTCCCTCCTACAAGAAATAAGCCCAAGTTACGACAGAAAATCATTCGTATTTATTTTTGAGTATCCCGCCCCAATTTTTAAGCGTATGACCGAGAGTATGACAAAAATTAAATAAAAAAATAAAGATAAAAAAATCCTACCCCCTGGGGGTAGGGGGGTTTTCAAGAATACTCCCCCAGTATCCCTGCTTGTCGTAAAAGGCGACTAAAAGGGTTGGCGGAGGGTTAGTGCCCCTCCCCGGAAAACAACTAACTAAAAAAACAAACAAGAAGCCTCGGACAAGGACTGACCAAACGTTGACGACCCAGGACCGGACAAAGGACTTGGTAATGTGTACATGGAATGTAAGAGGAGCGAATGATGAGGTGAAAGAGAGAGAGATTGTCCAGGCGCTTGAGGATGCGAAAGTGGATGTATGTGGAATAACTGAAACAAAATGGAGAGGAGAAAGTGCGAGAGAATGGGAGTATGGATGGGGTATATGTGCAGGAGTAGATGAGAATGAGAGGGCAAAGGAAGGAGTGTGTATAGTTGTGAGTAAAAGATGGAAGAAGAGCATAAGACAGTATGGATCAGTTGGGTCAAGGATTGTGTGGGTAAAGTTGAAAGTTGGAATACAAATGTGGGCGATTGTGTGTGTGTATGCGCCAACGCAAGATCGTGCTAGAAGAGTGAGAGAAGGGTTCTGGACAAATGTGGAAGTGTGCATGGAAAAGTTTGGAAGGAGTGAGAGAGTGTTTTTGATTGGTGATATGAATGGTAAAGTTGGTAATGTGAAGGTGGATGGAATAGTTGGTGAGTGGGGTGTGCCTGCTGAGATAGATGAGAATGGGAGTGCGCTAGTGGACATTTGTGCTGGGAGGGGGTTGGTAATAGCCAATACCCTCTTCAGGCATAAAATGATCCACAGGTATACATGGCGAGTGATGAGAAGGGTGGGTGGTGAACTGAATGAAAGGAAGGCAATGATTGATTATGTGTGTGTGGATGAAAGGATGCGAAGATGTGTAAAGGATGCAAGAGTGTATAGAGGTTTGGGGAGTGGACTTTCTGACCACTACTTGGTGGTGGCCAGAATTAGGTTGCAAGTAAGATGGAGGAATAGAAGAAGGGAAAGACGAGAGGAAGGGGTAGTTGCAAGGAGAGTGGAAAGGTTACAAGAGGATGGGAAAAGGCAGAGTATAAGAGAGAAGTGGAGGAACGATTGGGCAAATATGAATTGGAGCAGATGGGAGACGTGGAAGGTGTGTGTAAGATATTTACAGAAGAAATATGTGCAGCATGTGATGTGGTGTGTGGAAGGAAGAGAAGACGGAGGGGGGGTGCAAGGAACAGCGTGGTGGACTGAAGAGGTGAAACAGGCTGTGGCACAAAAGAAGAAAGCATACAATGAATGGATGAGAAATAGGGGCGTGGAAGAAGTTGAGAGGCGGAAGAGAGAGTTATATGTGGAAAGGAAGAGAGAGGTGAAAAGATTAGTAAGAGAGAGTAAGAAGAGAGTGGATGAGGAATTTGGAAGGAATTTGAGTGTAAAGTGGAGGGACTGTAAGAAAATGTTCTGGAGAGAAGTGAAAAGAGTAAGACAGGGTGGAAGTGAAGTTAGCAGGGGAGTGAAAGATAAAAATGGTAGATTACTAGTGGAGAAGGGAGAAAAAGTGAGCAGATGGAGAGAACACTTTAAGGAATTGTTGAACGTGGAGGATGGAAGTAATGCGAGTATAAGTGGCTGGGGAATGGCTGGGAGAAGGAGGGAGGTGAGAAGACAGGAAGAAATCAGTAGGATGGAAGTTGTGGAAGCAATGAAGAAAGTTAAATCGGGGAAAGCCCCAGGAATTGATGGAGTGTGTGGTGAAATGCTGAAGCATGGGGGAGAGATAGTAGTAGAATGGATGTGGAAGATGTGCAGATTGGCCTGGGAGGAAGGTAGAGTCCCGGAGGATTGGAAGTCAGGTATAATTATTCCCTTGTATAAAGGAAAAGGGGAAAAAGAAGTGTGTGGTAATCATAGGGGCATTTGTCTTCTTAGTATAATAGGAAAAGTGTATGGTAGGTTACTTATAGACAGAGTTAGAGAAAGAACAGAGAAATTAGTTGGAGAAGAACAGGGAGGCTTTAGGAAGGGAAGAGGTTGTGTAGATCAGATATTCATTCTTAGATCTTTAGTGGAAAAGTCTCTAGAGAAGGGAAAGAAGTTGTATGCGGCTTTCATGGATTTGGAGAAAGCATATGACAGGGTGGATAGACAAGGATTGTGGAAAGTGTTAAGAATATATGGAGTAGATGGGAAGTTGTTGAATGCTGTGAAGAGTATGTACGATGGTGCGAAGGCTGCAGTGCGTGTGGATGGTGAACTAAGTGAATTTTTCTCTGTGAAAGTTGGTTTGAAACAGGGATGTGTCATGTCTCCATGGTTGTTCAATCTGTACATGGATGGGGTAATAAAAGGGGTACAAGGTAGGGTAGTGGATGTTGGAGTGGCCCTGGTGAGAGAGGATAGTGTTTGGAAACTCCCTGTACTGTTGTTTGCAGATGATACTGTGTTGTTGAGTGAAGACGAAGGGGAGCTGCAAGGCTTGGTGGATGAGTTTGAGAGAGTGTGTAAGAAACGGAACCTAAAGGTGAATGTAGGGAAGAGTAAAGTGATGGTCTTTGAGAGAGGTGAAGTCAGTGAATGTACAGCGAGGTTGGATGGTGAGGAATTGGAAAATGTGAGTACGTTTAAGTATTTGGGTTGTGTGATGAGTAAGGATGGAGGTTTGGAGGGTGAAGTGCTTGAAAGGGTACAGCAGGGAAGAAAGGTTGCTGGTTCCTTAAAAGCAGTGATAAGAAACAGGGAAGTGAGCATGGAAGTAAAAGTTACTACATGACAGTATTGTGATACCAACTCTAACGTACGGAAGTGAAGCTTGGACATTGTTGGAAGGACACAAGTCAAGAGTGAGAGCAGTGGAAATGAGTTATTTAAGAGGAGCCTGTGGAGTCACGTGGAGAGACAGGCTGACGAATGAGGATATAAAGGAGCGTTGTGGTGTGGATGTGGATGTGATAGGAAGCGTTGTGAGGAACACACTGAGGTGGTTTGGCCATGTGGAGAGGATGGAGGGTGAAAGATTGACGAAGAGAGTGTATGTGAGTGAGGTGGAGGGTGGAAGAGGGAGGGGGAGACCGAGGATGAGATGGAGGGATGGGGTGGAGAGGTATATGAGAGAGGGGGGTGTGAGTTGGGAGCAGGGCAGTGAAATGGCGGGGGACAGGGCGACTTGGAGGCGATTTGTTTGTGGCCACCCCAAACGGGATTGAGGCGTCTGGCAATAGATAGATAGATAGAACAAAATCGGTATCTACATTTTTATTAAGCAAGTGTCTAAGTACATGATAAAAAGTTTGCAGATTTTTTGCATCATTCTCACTTCTTGTAAATAGAAGTGACCAAAGATACAGCGAAATAGATATGTAAAAAATAAGCTAGATATAGAATTAGATAAGATGATAGAAACAGAAATATTAATGTGCATTTCTTGTATAATTTTCATTCTATTTTTTTTTTTGCTACTCTCATCCCTTTTAATCAGAAGGTAGTAAAGATGAAAAAAAGTATATAACAGCATAGCATAATGGTGAAGTGTAGCAATATCTGATTTTAGTAGAAGTAAAGTGACAGGGGCCCGTATTCTCGGTGGGTAAAGTAGCTTCCTATCACCTTCTCCTTAGCAATTTATTTTTGGATACGGTTTGCTTAATAATCTTTTTGTAAATAAATTACTTAGGAAAAGGTGTTACGGAGCTTCCTCAACGACGAGAGTACAGGCGTACGTCTCATATGTACGACAGTAGATATGAGACGTAAGGAAACATACTGGCACCAAATATGGCCTCAATACACCTGTCCTGTACTGCTTATAAATGGAGCCGATCGTATTTTCGTGAGCCATAGTTCTGCTTGCTAATTAATTCTGCTTTTGGGTTGAGGGTAGTCTGCACATTGTTTTCACTCCAACTTGGTCGAGATTTTCGTCCCTTTGCAGCTTATTTCACATATATCAGTAGCAGGAAAAGACAACACTGCATCTTTACATCCTTTTCACAGCACTTCTTCTTGACTAGGATCATAATCTAATGCTAATCTACTGCTACAACTCAACATTCAAGGTGGAGAGACGGAAAATTTAGGCCAAGTTAGAGTAAAAAGGGGTTCACCTAGACTTTATCACAGAACTAAGACTTGTCCTGTGTTAGAGGTGGTGGTTGAGAGCTTTGTTGTTTTCATGAGGGACAGCTTGCGATGTCACTGTTATTCGTGCACTCTGGAGGAATCTTTAAACTTGCAAACTTTATTCAATCACTGCAAAACCCTGCCTGTGACTTACTTTCAGACCAGGGGAGGATTTGACGATGAAAAGAGAATAGCTAGCGAGATTACAATGGAAATAGGAAAGCTAGAGACTGGGAGATAGAGTGATAGATGGATAGGGACAGATAGAGAGAGGCAGACAGAGTGACATGTATAGACAGACAGACAGCTTTTGATTATTTTTGTCAAGGGGTCAAAATTATCAGATTTCTTGTCATGTAATAAGCATTAATCTCATGTTGTAACTCCTTTTTTTATTTTCAGCATCTCGGACAAACAGTCAGAGGCACTCTTGCCGTTGTAAGCACAGCGTCTGGTGTCTTCGTTATGTCTGTATTACCTTTATAATGTGTTTTGTTGTCGCTTTTCATTTTTAGGCTGCATTTTCTTAGCTCCTCTCTGTCTTAAGTCCGTGTTCTCATTAGCCTGGGAGGTTTCTAGTACTCTTTCCCTTGCGGTTTATTTTGCACATTATTCTTTGATTTTCTCTTGTATGTTATTTATGTCTTTATTTTCGATAGAGATTAAATATACAAGAGAAAATTGGCTCCTTCAACTGAGGACGTACACTTTTATCTTGCTTTCTCCAGACGATTTAATAAAGCTCAGGAGAGACTATTCGTACTGGAGGGGTTTCCATAGCCTTAATAAACCACTTCACTATTAGGCTGCTCTCCTAAGTTGAAAGAAATTGTCTGATAATGGCAAGAATAGATGTTAAATGATATCAAGTTGAAGGTGTTAATGTGTCATACGTAAGAATAAATTGGTGAGGAAGAGGTACCATCGTGGACATAGTTCCTTCTCATCTTCTGTCCCTGCCCTGGATGGAAATACAATCAAATAGTAAAATTCGTTCTCCCCTACTTCCCCTTCGTCGCTGCTGGATTGATAGATGCTTGGGTATGACGTAGTGGACAAGGATGCGTATTATCATCCATATCCACTACGTCACCTTTAAGCGTCTGTGAACCCAGCGATGAAATAGGGGCAGGAGAAACGGATGGGCTTTAGTACGTGACTGTCCCTCGTAGCCAGGGTGTCGTGCTAAACCAAAACCCGTTGCCCAGTGCTTTGGAGGCAGGTTGAAGCCTTGTTAAACTGCACGAGGAAGAGTTCTTGACGACACTGTTCCTCGTGCAGTTTGGAAAAATGCTTCGAACCACCACTAACAGGTCCTCGTTCAGCGTGAAATCCTGAGTGTGAGTTCCTTCAGGCAAGGGTAAGAGGGTGAAAGGAAACTATGACTCTCACTGTACTAGGCAGGTGGAGAGAGGCGCCTTCACGTGGTGACATCAGTACAACCAGAAGGCTTTGATACCTGGATATACGGACGTCTCTCAGCTTCCTCACTATCCCCCTGAAGGAAGACGGTGGACCTCAGAAGGGCAATTTCAGCCTGTAGGCCACCGGGTTACGATTCAGATGAGTATGGGGTCACAGCAACAACAACAACAACCACTAGAAAACCTCCTTAGCTGATGAGAACACGGTCCCTTGTGCAGTTATCCTTGTCTTATTATTGTAGTGTGAATGGGACAGTTCCTACATTTTTTACTCTTATGAATTTATGTATAGCAAATTTTTCTTCCTTCGAATGTTCTTTTTGAGAGTCCTGCCATAAAGTGAATGCTAACTAGATCTTCTGGAGAAATTTTTATCGTCGTTCTTGTGACTTTATCTGTGACCCTGTAAAACTCGACAGCATTCCTTCTCCTGTCTTGTTCTCTAGCACTGTGTAGAGCAAAATAATACATCATGGTGATAATATTAAGTGTAATCTATAATAAAGATTTATAGAAAGTCCCCTCGAGTGATGTAATAGCTTTCCCTATATCGACTGTACTGTTAAAAAGGAGTGTGGAAAATTATAAGCAAGCCCCCAGTTTTTTGACGGTCATTTATAGAACGCCTGTAATAGTTTGATGTAATTAGCCTGCATCCCACATTACAGAAGGCAGTCAGTAACGATACAAAAAAGTCAGATACGTTCCATCCTCGTTATATACTTCGGAAATTATCGTCAAAGATTATCGTCAAATCTTGGGGTCTTGTTCATACTTCTCGCTCCCAGTTTTCAATCCACGGTCGTTTTCTCTGTAGCTTCACCCTGTTCTTTTTTTGCACTAGACTCGAGAACAAAATAAAGTCCTGTTACCACATAATTCCTAAGTATTCCAGCACAGTAGGAGTAACGATATGTAGTGCTTACTGTTCTCTCCACACCCTTTAACTTAGTCCATCTGATGACATTTGTTTTATTTTATTCTTGAAGTTTATTGACGATTCTTCTCAGCCTAGGGAAGAGTTTTCACACTGGTGGGGTTAGATTTATCCTTCATCGAGAGCTCCTTCCTAAGCTGAGTAAAATCGAACATAATTTCAAGAATAAAATGAAAAATAGGTCACTTTGATGAAATGGTCAGCCCTTTTAGTCAGAGAACGTCTTTTCAAGTTTGTGCTGCCTACAGACCATTTTTTGTTCAGCTCAGAGGAAATTACTCGTACTGAAGGGGATTATGAAGACTATGGCTAACCCCACCAGTTTGAGAAGTCTCCCCTGTACTGAAGAAAATAGTCTGATAGTGTGTAAGATTAACACTTTCACTTTCCTGGGATGTGAAGTTGCGTCCAAAGTATTTTTGCATATTAGTTCCTTGGGCGTGATGCCGCGTCCAAAAGAGAGCGAAAGACAGTCAGGCAAGAGAGAGAAGAGCCTTTGCCGTTCTTGCCTATGTCTTTCCCTTTATTTGGAAACAACTTCGAGTCCAGAGAAATGGAATGTGTTAAAAAGGACCTCGTACGATGAAAGGGGCTAACATTTTCATCGGCCTATATGGTTTCCCTCGTCACAGTTCCCACGAATCAAGTTGGTTTTGTGGATAGTGAGATTCCTTTTTTTCTTGTAGTCCTTTTTCTTGGACGATGCTCGCCTTATCATCTGTATGTTTATATGTAAATTTTTATATACATATGTCTTAATTAGTGATTGTGTGCTAGTTTTCCTATATATAAACTTTTCACCATTTTATAACTAAAGCTAATGAAGGATTATATTAATATGGTTGGTATTCTGACCTGCCAAGAAAAATAATATACTTTTCTGTGTAATGTGTGAGTGGTAAATATGCTTAGGCTCTTTTTTACCCTATGTTGGAAATCTTTGTGAAATATCCAAACTGCTAATGGACTTCTGTACCACGCTGGTCTCCTTTCTCCGAATTACGTCTAGAAGGATGTATTTTTTTCCTCCCACCTTAATAACCATCTCCTTTTTTCCAACTCTCTTTTGACGTATACTGTTGCTTCCTCAGTATGTGTGTGTGAAAGAGGCTAATAATTGTGTGTGTGTGTGTGTGTGTGTGTGTGTGTGTGTGTGTGTGTGTGTGTGTGTTTTAGACGCACATTCTCCTGAGTGCTTGTGTGCGTGTTAAAGTTCCCTATACAATCGGTCATGGTACCTCCTCTACATATACCCCGGTGACGTCTGTTATATTCATTCTCATTACCGCCTCACGATTTCAGTCATCTTTAGGTAGACATTTTGTAGTGAATGGGGTCAGGTGAAGTTGTGTCTAGCCCCATTACTGTGAAAAATCTCCCATAAAAGGTGGTAGTTAGGATAAAATAAACAAAGACGTCTCCGCCCAGAGGAGGTCAGCGGCACTAGATCAAGTTATTCATCTTGTTTTTATTTTCACAGCCAATCGGTCGGGCTCGTATCGCCAGCCCTCCACCAGTAAGCGAGAGTTGTGTTCATGTTGTGGGTGTGGGTGTGTGTTCTTAGGTGTTTCTTGTGTTGCGCACCTCATCCTCACTCGCACACCCTCAACCAACCCCTACTCGCACACCTTCAACCAACCCCTACTCGCACACCTTCAACCAACCCCTACCCGCATCTCGCACCCTTTTATTAATCGTCATGCACTCAGTTTGGGTTTCCTTCTACGTGCTTTCACACACACACACACACACACACACACACACACACACACACACACACACACACACACACACACACACACACAGTCAATTGTTTCTGTTACCACGCACCCCTCACGCCTCCCGCCGATCCCTGGCTAATCCTCACGTTTGTGTTATTTCCATCGATCGCATCCCTTGCCTAGTTGACCTGACAAATCCTCGTTCGTATTCCGCTTTCATCATCAGTTCCATCCTGTCTCATGTTTTGTATTTATATGCGTTGTATTTGCAGTACCGATTAGTACCGATTAATATATATGTGAAGGGTCCTTAACGAGAACTAAATAGAACTTTGAGCGATGAGTCAACTCGGACCTCAGTGGCTTTCCCTGCAAAACATAGCACGTTATCCTAACTATGAAGATTTTTTTTTTTAAATAAATCTTCAAACTCCATACTTTTCTCACTGCTACCAAAGTTCTTATATTAAGAATTATTGCCCAGAAAGTCCAATGCGTCATTATTCTCTTTAAATAATTTACAAGCTTATCAATTTTATTAGTATATATATATATATATATATATATATATATATATATATATATATATATATATATATATATCACTGTAGGTAATTGCTGAGATACGAAAAAATACTGGATAGACGATTGCCCATCATCGGGGCTCTTAGCATTTGTTGCTCAGTTAATTCTATAATGTGCATTTGTGTATCATTAATGCTTTAACTACAAACTTTTGATGCACCTTCTTGAATGTGGGTGATACCGTTTATTACTCGTGTATCCCTTCTCGCACCTCGTCATCTGATTGTTTGAAGCCCTGAGCACATATTTCACTCCAGCTGCACAGACTTATTTACCTCGGTCCCTGCACTGAGCAGTGACTGTTTGCCAACCGTCCATGTTAGGCTACTGAATTAAACTGTGTGAAGTGCGATTCTAGCCAAATCCCCTATTATCATTCCAGACCACACCAGTAATCGGGGTTAGCCTTGTATGATAGACCGTTTGCTGAGTTGTAAAATTGGGTTAACTCTGCTGAGAGGGTTAACAACGCTGACCTCAGGGCGTGGAATGGATCAGATAACAGACCATTGTACTAACTGCCTCTCTAAAGACTAAGTGAATCCATGCTTTGTAATTACATGTGCTTTATGAGTACTTGTGCCCAAAGTACCTATTCCTCCTCCCTACCTTTATCAGTACCTTATGATACATGATTGGCTTTACCCTTTATTGTACTGAGCTTCCACTGTGTACTTTACCTTTACGTAATGTAGGTTGTTGCTACTGAATGTGGTTTTCATATATGTAAGTTTATAAAGTAGGAAATCTGTATGTTTGGTATATCTTAAAGGGGAAAAAAAAACTTTGTATTAGCACCTATTTCATAAATCTGAAGAACTGTTCATGTTTTAGACGAGATTTAAGGTCATTTTAGAATATTCTGCAAGGGATAAAATTATCAGTAGTGGATCTCAATTTACTTAACTTTCAACAAGATTTCTACAGTTTTGTTATAAGAAGTGTTCAATAATTTAGTCATTCAGTAAATATGAATACTGGGAAGGTAGAAGAAGATTTATAATTACCTGTAGGTTAGCCATTCATTAGCCATTCACTTCACCGGTAAAAAGAGCAGGTGTAAATTGCCTGACAGCCATCGAAATAGCCATCTCTTCATCAACTGTTGTTAGTTTTTAGAGCATAATGTCTGTTTTACCTTTATGTTTGACTATGCACATCGGGCATAACTAGTCATTAGTCATTTGTATATTCCAACAAAAAGCATAACTCATGTTTGTAGATTTAAATGAGGAATATTGTATTCTGTTGTCAAGAAATGAAGAGTTATAGGCAAGCATCATATATGTGTATTTTTACGAAGAAGAACCGCAATTGATGTCAGAGATATAGAGGAAATGTTTTTGCTTCTTCGTCTTGTCATAGCCATTAATTTCCATACTGTTCAGAGTTTTGGTGTAATTGTATCAAGGAAACTGAGGAGGTGAAGTTAGAGCACGTGTAGAGTATTTTGTTTACAGTCTTCAGATAGCTTATTATTATTATTATTATTATTATTATTATTGTTCAGAGTTATGCCAAGGAAACTGAGACTCTTTATCCATAGTTCATTAATAGCACCGATATGCACTCTGTTTAGCCTTTTAGCATTATGCCATCGAAAATAAAGAGCTGCATTACCTTTCCACGCCACCTGATGCTCACCTGTCCCCGTGAGGTACTAACCCTTTGCCTCATTTCAGCACCACGAGCCGCCCCACACAGGCAGTCATTCCATAGTAAGGTCAATGTGTTACGCTCTTGATGTTGCAGCTTTCACTCTGTTGCATGAGAGTTGATAAAAAGTGAACTGGGAATCTTGTAACCAGTAACTCTTTGTAACTAAGGACGCTACATTCTCCTCCCCTAAAACTTACTGCCATATTCAAGTTCGTATTTTCCCGCCACAACCTTCAATTTCTTAACTTATTTATGGTTACAAAATACGTCCAATAGCTTTAAGTCGAAGCTAAACAAATATGGAACTATTTTTACCAGAAAAGTGTAAAATATATATTCTTTATAAGATAAGGAACTGAAATTTTGGCCGGAGAATCTGACATCACCTTGGCAGACGAAATAAAGGAGTTATAGATGTATGTAATCAATTTCTATATCCACAAACGCACTACCATGTAATTATCCACTTGTAAATAAGCTTTATCTGTAAATAAGACGAGAGTATTGGCTAATGAGCACTGCCATTAATTACTTTTGCCTGCCATCAAAGTGTGTGTGTGCTTAATTGACGTAACACATCATTAATTACTATGATACTAATGATTTAATGATTACGCTTACCATTACCTTCCATTAATACACTAAACAAATGGCTTTTACCCTGGATCATTCATATTAACCTTTTTTGATTATTCTGTATTTCTAAAAGCTATCCACGATGCACTTAGTAGCTAAGATAAAAAAAATGAAAAAAAATTAGTTTATTCGTAAGTAATTTGCCAACGTGCTCATTAGCCGACAGTGTAACTACAATATGATAACTTATTATTACCTGTATAAGTAATGAATTAATTGCTTTACCTGTGATAATTTGTGCAGTGAAACATCAACTGGCAGACCCAAAGCTGATATCCTTAATATCTATAAAAAGGTACGAAGCTACTTATTCCGTCTATTAAAAAACATCAGACCGTCTACTTCGACAAAAAATGCCTCTGCAGTTGACAGCTTCATGCACAAACTTCCATCCGCTGTACGAACATAGAATATCAAATGTCTATGAGTAAATTTGCTGAAGCTATGTACTACAACAGAGCCTCAGAGGTAATGAATAAATTTTGGGGCTGAAACTTAAAAAAAAAAAAAAAACACCCACTGTCTTGCTACTGAAGTAAGGTTTTTAAAATCTATCAGTCTATATTGATAACAAAAAATACTCGTTCTAGTCCACATAATCATTAATTGATGCCAAAAATACCTAACTATAATCTGTTCACTTTACCTTGGCCCAAAACTGCCATCCTGCCATCTTGAATCCTGAGTTATAACGATAAAATAATACTAGAATACGATGCTAGTCACAAAGTAGTACAGAAAGCTTATAGAGCCACAGTACTGTCTTTTTTCTGCCATTGAGCTACGTGAAATAATATGCAAAAGGATGAAAATTTGGGCCAGGTTAATGAACTCAAGGAAAAATAATTATGTATTTCATGTAACTGGTTTCAAGAAAAATTGCTCTTCAGTGTCTTATTATTATTATTATTTTTTGAAAGTAATAATTGCAAGATTCACTCACACTTGCTACTTTATTTTCAGCCACAAAATTTTCACTACTGCTTTGGTGTTCAGTTGCTTAAGTTGGCCTTTATTTCAGATAGGTCTGTATATTGTAATAAATGTATTGTACTTCTGCTTGAAAGACCTATACTGCCAGACATTTCCTAAAGAACTTGTGTCCGTAAGATTAGAACTGAATATTCTTGACTTATTCTTACGATGTCTCCTCTAGAACCCACCTTGTTGATTTTTTTTTTCTTCAGAAGATAAGCAGAGGAAGAAGAACACGTAAAAAATCTATAAACCAGATTACAGATGCCCTACGCTAATTTTAGAACACCCTACAACACTTGGTTTCCACTCAAATGTCTATGAAAATCTTTGAAATATAAACATGAAAGAATTGAACACTTCAGCCTCCCGTAGAGAAAAAACCTAAAATAACCGCCGCGATACTGTTTAAGATTTCACACGGTCTGAGAAATTGGAGAAGGGAGAAAGAAAAATCGGCGCAGACGGAAAACTAACACAAAACTTCCGCCTTGGGAACGAAGCTGATTTGTCTTTATTCCTACGATGACAAAACTAAGGTTGATTTTACTGATATCGTGTTTCTTTTAATCCATGACAACTTATTTGCACTTTTATATATGCAAAAATTCATTCGGTCGATTTTTTTTTATACTCAAGCCTGTTTCTACCTAGAGCAGAAAATAGGGAACTGGATCGTAAAGCTGACGGTTCTGTCGTGACATGGGAAAGTCCTTGGGTGCTATCCCTGTCAGTTACACACACATACATTAAAAAAAAAAAAAAAAAAAAGCCATCCTTACGCAGCCAGACTAAAAATATTTTCTGCAATACACTATGAGATTTTATGATACCTGAGACAATGAAGAGAGTGAAAAAGAAAAATGGGTGGAAAGAAAAGAGGTCTAACATAAAACTTCCTTCTTGAGAACGACCGCCTTTGGCACTTGGGCTTCTTGATGTTGATTCTTAGACTGCTTCTTATTGGCGCCAAGTTTCGCCATTTTTCGTTTCTCTTCGTCTGACTGGTGATGAAGGCGAAGGATAAAGTGGAAGGGTACACGATGGAGGGTGGCTTCTTAGATCTGTATTCTCGTCTTTTAATGAAGCTCCCTAACACCTCTTCCTTAGCAATTTATTTATGGATACGGCTGATTAATATCAGTCTGTGCTTTATTTATGCCCAGTATGGTGGTATCTGAATTATTTAAATGACACGGAAAAGGAAAGTAAGGAATAATAAGCAAAATAAATCGCTCAAGAAGAGGCGTTAGGGAGCTTCCTTAACCGACGAGAATACGGGAACTAGGTGGCAGGAAGGAGTGGAAATGAGTGGTAATGCGGGAGTTGGGATGTTTTTATTACATTCGCCCTGGATAAACTAGGCAAATAAGCTTTCGGCAATAGTTGGCCAGAAAATGCGAAATGCCACGTAAGAGCTCAGTAATACATGCAAAGAAATCGCATACTGTATAAATAATGGTGTGTATGGGTGTGCGTGTTCAGATGCTACGATGTATGTACCGAAAATCAGTGACAAGGAAAATGTATAAAAAGGAATTTGACTGAAAACAAGAATGGAGAAAATCGAGGAGGGGAAGGAAAAAAGTTAATAAGATAAGGTCCTTCTAGTAACTAAATAATAAAGTCGTGTCTGTGTGTGTCTGTCTGTGCGTTTGTTCGGTTCTATCACAAGAACGGTAATAGACATGAACCTCGTTCTTTTTGCATTAGGTCGGGAAAACCCAGAGACTGTCAGAAAACTACCATTTTTTTTTTTTTTTTAGGCTATCGCGCGCTACGAGACGGAGCGAAATTGTCGCAAATCGCAACACGCGAAAATATGCGAAAGTTATTTTTTCAACTTTTTGGTCAGAATTGGTCATTGTGAGCTAAATTACCATATGGAAACAAAGCTAATGGTATTTGCACACATTCTGTGATGAAATGGTTATTAGCTAGCCCAGGAAATTCTTGCGGGAGAGCACTAGTAATTTAATAAGCTTAGGCATTTTAATCACCATCGTTATTTCCCTGACATACAGCGGTTTTGTCATTATCAAAGTTTTGTAGAACTATTTCAAAGCAGACATCGTAAGGATAAGTTAGTAATGTATACAATATCACCTGAACCTCTATTTCCTGCCACTCAAACAGTATCAATTGTGTGGACTCTTCAGCAGAAACGACACCATATTTTCTGTACCTGTCAGGTCTGTGCCACCGTAGCTTTGGCCCCTTGGCTGTTGCACTCCTTGGCTCGAAGTCTTGTCTGCTAAGGAGGATTTCTGGAATCTCTTCCTTCAAAATCCATTTTGGACACTAAGCTAAAATATTTTCTTTAGTTTTCATTGGTACAGACTACATCTAAAATTTAGAGAAATTTACCATCTTACCTGATAAAGAAAAAAAAAAAATCTATAACGAAGAGATGCTTGGGAGTCTCCTTAACAGACAAGGATACTAGCCCTTGTCTCCGTAGCACCACCCCTGTATAATCGCACCTCGCTTTCGTAATTATCTTCGTACCTTTCCTTCTAACAACCCACCGTTTTTTTTTTTTTTTTTTTTCAACGATCTACATCAGCCATATTACTTAACGCGATGAGTTACAATGTGTCAACCTTTCTTGTATCAAAAACTTGTGAATACAGTTTACCTGAAGTTAATCTGTGTAAATTTCTGTTTTTATTACATCTGTGATTCACTTTCACGACAGCACAGGGCCAGCTTTAAATCCTAAAATGTTTCAATGTTACGCAGAGAATATCTTTACATTAATTAATATGGCTGATATATATATATATATATATATATATATATATATATATATATATATATATATATATATATATATATATATATATATATATATATATAGGTAATGCAGTTATATGGTTAGATGTACTTCGATCAATAATATAAACTGCATTATATTATATTACATCATGAAGAATGTACAGATTGTACATATGTATAATGCAAAAAGTGATGTAAGTTACTTCTTTAACATGTCTTTCAAAATGTGTGTGTGTGTGTGTGTGTGTGTGTGTGTGTGTGTGTGTGTGTGTGTGTTTGATATACTGTACCATGTACGCAGGCATTACTGTGAATGTGTTCCACCAAATGATCTACGAAGCAAGCTGTTAGGTTCTTTATCGTGCTGATGGTCACTCCTGTGGTATTACTAATTTAATCTATACACGAGGTAGGTTTTAATCAGGTGTGATTGTTTATCTCTACATATGTCACTACTGTGTTATACTATTTTGCAACTCCCAAGCTCCAGTTGCCACCACCACCGCCTGTCCAACCTGAAGGTAATGGTGTGTTGATAAAGCCGATATCACGTGTTGTGATGAAGATGATGTGTGGTTATGAAATTGAAAGACTCTGGCCAAGATACGGAATTTTGTGTTGAACATTACATAACTTCAGTGAAAGATCTCTGGGAGTACCTAGCTCATGTGCCCTGTTTTCTGAGGTCCACTGGATTCACCTCCTGATGAACATGGAAGTGTAGCTCCACTAAAAGGCAACGAGTGATTTTTTTTTTTAACGAAAGTTTTCGATGACTGTTGAAAAACAAGGATATAAACTTTCTCTTGTCTTTCATTTTGAGACAATGCATAACACTTGGATGAATGTTCACATATGTGCGGTGCCAGATAAATAATTTAGAAAATAATGATTTTAAAAGATTAAACCATGAAAGCATTCCTGTGTGTGACCTAAAGTACTTACAAATAAGTATAAATTATATTAAATCAATGTTATAGAACACAGTAGGAAAGAAATACAGTACCTACTATAATCTTGCCAACTCACCTTCAAGAGCTTCCAACTCAGCTACGACAGTCTTGCAACTCGAGAACCAGTACTGCCAACACAACTACCACAATCTTGCAACCCGAGAACCAACATTGCCAACTCAACTACCGCAGTATTGTCAACACAGCTCCAACAATATTTCCACCTACCACAGACTTGCCTAGTCGTCTTCGTACTAATTTTGCTGTCAGCCACCAGTTATTACCAGTTCAACTACCACACTCGTGCCATCACAACTACCACACTCTTGCCTACACAACTACCACAATCTTGCCAACTCAACTACCACAATCTTGCTATCTCACACACCATGAATATTGTTTCTGTAAAAAGCAATTTCAAGCTTGTTTACCTTTCTAGAGTGAGTTAAGGAAGATCTTAGAAAAGGATGGCAAATATTATATAAACGAAAGTTGTATGGATCTCGTTAGTCGATGGTGATTCTTTCGTGCTTGTGAATTTGCCACCTTAGAGAGAGAGAGAGAGAGAGAGAGAGAGAGAGAGAGAGAGAATGCCTGTCCTCGCATATCATATGATGTATCTTGTTTGCTCCTTGTAAATATTGACCACATATACCTTTTGTGTATATATAATTCATCGATGTGCGCCCTGTCAATACTCAGCTCTCTCTCTCTCTCTCTCTCTCTCTCTCTCCTTTACAGAGAACCGTGTGTATGTGGTTTACTCTTTTCATTGGAAATAATTTCAGCAATTGTATATATTTTTGTGGAATTTTCCCATCATAGACCAGCGCCTCCTGAATGAAATATTATTATTATTATTATTATTATTATTATTATTATTAGTGTTAATGTTATCAATTAACGTTCATACATTTCCCCTATGTATATGAAATGTTTTTTTTTTTGTTACATTTTTTACAAAGTATCACTTCCTGTTTGGTGAATGTGTGTGTGTGTGTGTGTGTGTGTGTGTGTGTGTGTGTGTGTGTGTGTGTGTGTGTGTGTGTGTGTGTGTGTAATTTACTTTTCCCCCAGTATTTTTTCAGCACACATACATACACTTGGTATGTGAAAGCATCCATGAATATACCATGCAGTGTGTTGATGTGCGTGTGTGGTATTTCGTCGAAGTATAAATGCCACACGAGACTAACTCCCATTTTTTGTGAATTTCTCGTTTGCAGCCACTCGCACAACCAGCTACAGACAGTCGTATTACAGTAAGGGATATCCTGGTTGTAGCCTTCTCCTGGTTGGGTGTTGTGGCTGGATAGAGTTGGCTATTAAACCTCTGATCGCTCCTTCAATTAAAACATATATGATTCTGTGTCCCTCAACCGTTCCCCTGGTAGTGTCTGGGTGTTGTTTTTTTGCATTTGGTCACCCTTGTCATAATAGTTCATCCGTTTTCGACCCGTATAACTATCCCACTTTGTTCATATACCATTGAAATCACCTTGTGCCTCTCCCTTCTGCTTTGGTAGTGTCTGGGTGTCTGCTTTTCGTCGCCCTTGTCATATTAGGCCATCAGTATCAGGACACCATTCATGTCTGCTTAGTTAATTTTATCATAGTTTTTACCTATTTTCCTCATCCTTGGCTTGGTAGTGTCCGGGTACTTGCCTTAACTTTGTTGTACATACTACTTCATCTGTTCATCGTAATTTCCACATCACTTCATGACTGTCATTGCTTTACATCCTTCCATCTTCCCGTGAGAGTGTTTGAGCGTTTGCATTTCCACCAGATTATTCAAAGTTAAGGAGTTTTATCGTCTAAGCTCATCATCCTTCCTCTAACCTCATTTTATCACGTCATCACCTTAAGTTCCTTCATATTTTTACAGCAGCGCCCTGGTATGTGCATTCCGTCACTTTTTCGTTGTTAGGTCATCATTTCTTTCATTTCAGGTTTACATTAGCATCAACAAATAATGCCACAGCTATCTATAGATTCATAATACTAAAGGTCGTATTCTGGACTGCGTAGGAGGCTTTCTTAGCACGGTTTTGTTAGTGATTTGTTGTTGCGTGATGCTTTTATCTATTAATATCAAACAGTGTGCATCAGTAACATACAAAAGGGTACTGAAATATAATGTGCAGTGAAATCGCTAACAAAGAGGTGTTTCAAAATCTCCCAAACAACTCCGAATATGTCCCTAAGTCTCCATGCTATCACTATAATTGCAACGTTACTGCCGCCCTGAGCCACTTCATTTCCTTCCCCAACTTTAAGAGTATTAGCTGTTCTTTGCCGGATCCTCCAAGGGGCAAGACTAAGTAGCATGTTTATATATATGTCACTAAAGAGCAGGGACTGTGGGAAGGGGAGAGAGAGAACGAGAATGTCGCCATCATCCCACTTGCACAGCCACAGACAATTAATGAGTGAATGAGAGATGGGCTGATTGTTACCACCCTATCTGCAGTCTCTCACGTCAGCCAAGTTACTTGAGGTCTGCAGGCTTTTCATTTAGTTGCATTCGTTTATATTCAGTTTTTTTTTGTTTTGTTTTTTGTAATAGACGTACATATGAGTATATATTTTTATATACTGGATCTAGGGGATTGCAAATGGGTATTCTAAAAGCACACATCAGAGAGTACCACAGCACGACGATGTACAGTAGGCTGCAGTGGTGGAGCTGGGGCCGACAGGCGCCCGGCTGGCTGGCGTAAGATAATCGGTTCCTCAGTGACTTAGCAACCCAGTAATTCAGTGGCAAAGGCATTTCTAGGACCGGTCCTTGGGAGGGTCCAGCAATAAATACCAGTCACTATCTTCCACATCATACCACATAATATTCACGCATCGCTACCTTCACGTCCACCTCCTTCATTTTGAATTACAATGCATTGCTACTTCACGTCTGCTTCATACCATAGAATTTCCAAACATCGCTACTTTCACGTCCGCCTCCCTTCCTCACCCCAATTGCAAAACCCTAAGTATGTTTTTAAAGGGAAATCCATAAATTTCTCCTGGCTTTCGAAAATAATTTTTGTGTGTAAATTTTTCAATATGGACTGCAACTGTATGTTTTTGTACACCGCAGTTAATCCTTTTTCCACATTTTGCTATCGGCTTCCTTTTGACCATGAATTGTTGAGAATATACCCTCCATTGCATTTTGGCCAGTTGAAGCTATTTTTCCCCACAAGTGGTATGACTTATGCCTTGGCCTCTTGGTTTGCTGCTGCCGCTCCCTCCCCTCCCTTACCATCAACGTGTTCAGTACGATAACATTTCGTTCTTGCTGTCAGATGGTTTTATTCAGCTTATGAGAGGCTTTTCCAACAGTAGGGGTTAGATATAGTCCTCTCTAACACCTCTACTAGGAAGGGGGTTCTCCTAAGCTGAATATGATAGCCTGATAATAGAACAAAATAAATAATAGACTTTTTTGGGTTGAACTAACCTCCCCAGTATTGCCAGATGCTAACGCATCGACATGCGTTAAAATGTTCTGTGTGTTTATCATCCGCTGCCTGACAATAATTTGTTTTATTTTTGCTTTTAATAATCAAGTTTTTCTTTTTGGTCACTATATTATTTTTCCACTTTCCTTTCGTCACTTGAATTTTTCCCATCTTTTTCTTCATCAGTTTATTATTACTTTACTTTTTTCTTCGTCACTATTTCCCCTTCTTTAACTCGCAATTTAATATTTTTTTCTCTTGGATACTTTTTCTTATTTTTCTGCATTTTGAAATTTTCTAGCAAGTCTCTCACTGGTCAGTGGGTTTAGACTGTTGTTCTTTTTTCTTTATTTCTTAGCAAGTCTCTCACTGGTCCGTGGTTTAGACTGATGGCCCTCTTGCCTGGACGTGTAAACCCATGGTGCATCAACGAGACTGGAAGACTAATGAGACTTTAACACATTTGCACACCTTGGCTCCTGCACCTGCGTCCCTTGGGTTAATTAATACCTTGTTACCTCAAGAACGAGTCCTGTTGCATCCCTGTTCACTTCAAGCTTCCTACTTCACCCATTCACCACGATGACGTCTTTTCCCGGTATTCTTGCCACCTCCAGACGATTTTGTTCATCTTAGGGGAGACTTCTTGAACTGGAAGGGTTAGATACAACCTTCAAAAACACCTTCGATGGATAAAATCCTCCTAGAGTTGAACATGGTCGTCTTGATGCATATGAAAAACACGTCATCTTGTTGAAGTGGTGAACTTTTTCTTTCTGTCTTCACCACTTTTCTTCCTACCAGCATATTAGCTTAAAAAGGCATGAGCGAATATATTAGGCTGTGGGCTGTCCTTAGCTCTCTCATGCTTGAATTACAGTACAAGCAACTAAATCTATGACAACGATAAGGAGTCCTGTTGCCGTAGAGGTCATTGTGCTATTTCTTCTTTAGTGTTTCGTTTTGTATATCAAAGTTTGGTGTTCTCTTGTACATTAGTCATAACTTTTTAACTTGGGCGCTGTTGCATCAGTAGCGTACAAGAAAATATTCAAATGTCATCAAAATAAGTTGCTGACGAAGAGGCGCTACGGCATCTTCCACTTTAGCCTAAGATGTAAGGCAGACTGAGAAAAGGACTAAGATGCTGGCCAAGGAGTTTTATATTCCTTCCTTCTCCTCCTCCTCCTCGCCATTTGTTCCGCATATGCCTCTATGGGGAAGCTCTAACGTGATGCCTAATTCTGTCTTTACGTCTCACACCCCCAGAGAGTCGACAGCTCACCCCAGAAGCTCCACCCAGCTCCACAGAGGAAGCCCAACAGGTATGTCAGAAAATAGTGACCAGTTCCATTGTACTTCCCTCGAGGTGTAAGGGCCCTGGGCTAGACTAAGGGTAGATTATATACCATTCCCAGTATATCCCATTCGAGGTTAGGGTAGTGTAGTCTAGTGTATGCTGTAATATTAAGGATGGATGACCAATCAATCAATCAGTCATTTCCTGTGGCACCCTCGGGGATGCATAGGGCCTCGATGAACTCACACCACCACATCCTATCTTGTGCTAACTCCTCAAGATCTCCCCAACACTCATCTCCAGCTTCCCGTCTCATTGTCCTCACCCACGTCTCTTTTGGCCTTCCTCTACCTCTCCTACCAAGTGCCACCCACCCTGGTGTACCTCGTACTATTCCTTGTCTCCTATACACATGTCCTAGCCACTTCCATCGTGAGAATCTAACATATTCATCGATCGGCTGCACTCCCGTTATTTCTCTAATTCTACTATTTGGTATCCTTTCCCACCACTTAACTGCTAATATTCTTCTAAGTGCTTTATTTTCAAACACCAAGAATTTATTTTCCATAGTCACTGTGCTGTACCAAGACTCGTGTCCATAAATTAAGATACTCCTAACCATTACCTTATAAAGTTTGATTTTTGTATGCACAGAGAAATTGTTATTATTCCAAATATTTTTAAGCATTCCCATTGCCTGATTAACCTTCTTTAACCTTTCCTCGAATTCAAAGTTCAAAGAACCATCCTTGGCTAAATAAGTACCTAAATATTTAAACCTATCAACTTGCTTTACAACCATACCTCCAATTACACATTCCTGCGCATTTTCCATATTCATATTGATTATTTCAGTTTTTCCACAATTAATAACCAAACCCACCTTGCGACCTTCACTCACCAAACAGTCCAACACTCTCTGCATCTCTTCTGGCCCATCACAAATCAAAACTATATCATCTGCATAATCTAAATCCAAAAGTTTCCTGTTCTCTCCCCAAAGTATACCTGCACCGGTTTCCGTTCCAACGTGTTTCATAATGTAATCAATGACCAATATAAATAGTAAAGGCGATAGAACACCACCTTGAATTACTCCGGACTTGACTTCAAACGAATCACTCAGACAACCATCAACCATCACTTTACAAAATGTGTCCTCATGCATGTTCATAATGACCCTCACAAACTCCTCTGGTATTCCATAATGTCTCATGATCTTCCCCATAGTCTCTCTCGAAACACTATCAAAAGCCTTTTCAAAATCAACAAAACAAAGACTTAACGGTACTCTCATTTCATTAACTTGCTGCATCAAATGCCTAACTATAAAGATCTGATCATTGCAACCACGTCCCTTTCTAAAACCAGCCTGTTCATCCCTCAGAATACCCTCAACCACCGGCTCCAACCTATTTAACAACACTCTACTGAAAACTTTCAAAGCTATCGGTGACAAAGAGATTCCCCTCCAATTACCACATTCACTAAGGTTTCCCTTCTTCGGAACTTTAACAATTACACCATTCTTCCAAACTGATGGTAGTAACCCCGTCACCCATATCTTATTGAATAGCTTGGTCAAGATCATTATTAATCTATCCCCCTCCACTTTAAACATTTCCGGAAATAAACCATCCTCCCCTGGTGCCTTATTATTCTTTAACTGTTTTACTGCTTTCTCCACTTCTGCAAGCCTCAACTTTCCTGTTTCTATATTTAAATCTTCCTGAGCAGACGGTATATCCTCTTCTGGTGGTATTGGTCTATTAAGAACTGTCTCAAAATGCTCTTTCCATCTGTTTTTAATATCTCCATCTTTGGTCAATAAATTTCCTTCCCTGTCTCTAACTGGTATTTCCTTGCGTTTACCTGCATTACCACTCAGTTCTCTAATCGATTCATACTGTATGCTATTCTTTGACTCTGTCCATCATTTTTGTTTATTAAGATTTCAGTCTCTGCAACCTTTTCATCCACACATCTTCTTTTATCTCTCCTAGCTAACCTTCTTACTTCTGAATTCAAACTCCAGTACGCAGCTCTTGCTAATTCAATCTCTCGTTCATCAACGCATTGCATCTCACTCCTCAATTTAGCCTCACCTCTCTTTTTTATCATATCCCACGTTTCCTCTGATATCCATTTCTTTCTCCTGAATCTATGTCTCCTTCCAATCGTACATTCAGCAGTCTCATGCAAAACTTTGTTCACATCCTCCCACATCTCATCTACACTTCTCTCCCCCTCTTCCAACTTTTCCAACACCAAAAACCTATTTCTGCATTCTAATCTGAATTCCTCCTTTTCTTCTCCTTCCCTTCTAAGCTTAACAATATCGTATCTACCAACACCAGATGTTTCCTTCTTCTGATTTTTAAGTTTAAACCTTATTTTTGCAATGCTGAGTTGATGGTCACTACCAATATCCGCTCCCCGTTTAACATGAACATCTAGCAGAGAACTTCTATGCCTCCTACTGATAGCGATGTGATCAATCTGATTTTTATATTTTCCACACGGCGACACCCAAGTTGTCTTGTGTATATTGCAATGCTGAAAGAGTGTGCCCCCGATGACTAAGTCATTTGCTAGACAGAAGCTTCCAAACCTCACTCCGTTTTCACTCATCCTACTACCAACTCCCATCTTACCCATACATGCCTCAAATCCCTCATTTGAACAGCCCATTACTGCATTAAAGTCTCCAACGCAGATCAAAACATCATGTCTAGGTACCCTTCCTACTCCTTCTTGCAACTTTTCATAAAATGTGTCTTTCCTTTCATCGAGTGCATCATTAGTAGGTGCATAACACACAAACAGACTGATGTTGCCATGATTTGATTTAAACCGTGCGTATAACAATCGCTCATCTATAGGATCCCACTCACATAAAGCCTTATTTGCCTTACAACCCAGCAACAATCCTACTCCCTGGTAATGCATTCCGTCCTGTCGACCAGATATCAATAAACGTATACCATCCTCCAAATCCAACTTATCGACTCCAGTTAATCTAGTTTCTGTCAGAGCACAAATATCAAGTCCGTAATTTTGAAAAACCTTCACTAACTCATCGATTTTACCGTCATGATTTAGCGTTCTCACATTCCAGTTACCAATTTTAATTGTATTTTTTGCATTGACAAAGGAATTAGATTGTAATTGAGGCAACCGTGAGATTCTTAGCACCCCCTGCCCATTTAAGGGCTGCACGGGACTGGGGGCCATTATTGTTCTTTCAGAGTCCATCAAGGTTTCTTTGGCTAACTTCCTGAACACCTCGCCATTGTGTTGCAGTCGCAGTAGGCAGCTAACTTGCCTGATTGCCCACACCCGAAAGACCCAGCTATGCTGTAGCCAGTCACGTGCCGGCATGCTTCCCAGCCATTTCACTCTTAAGGAGTTCCTCTGCCTGAGAAAGCAACCACCCCCCTGCTCCCGAGGGCTTTTGATCTGTGTAGGTAGAGGGCGATCACTCCCTCACTAGCCATATACAGTGTATATACAGTGTATAGGCTAACATTACTTTCCTTGGTGACATTACTGTACACTCTATCATCACATTGATCCTTGCTGTTTATCAAGTGAACTATTTTCTTTACGTGTTGCGAAAATTTCTTCATGCTGCACCGATAAAATTACTAGCCATATACAATTATAGTTAATTACTAGAGAATACTGTGTGTGTGTGTGTGTGTGTGTGTGTGTGTGTGTGTGTGTGTGTCTATTTTTATATATCTATCTACCTACGCATCTATCTCCACCAGGCGGGCGGTATGGTGCTGTGGGTGGTACGCCTCTCCGCCAGCCTGGGCATTCTGGGGGGCGCCTTCCTCTTCTCCGGCGTCAGTGTCATCACCAACAGCTTCGGTCAGAGCCACAGACCAGCGCAGGGACCAGGCAAGACCTCAGGCATCATCTTCCTCGCCATTGGATGTGAGTTCCTTCTTTCCTCTCGGGACTTTACTCATTAACTCTCCTAAACATCAAGTGTGTATAGAACTGCTTGTTTATACTTCTACGTTCACTTATAAATCGACCAAACACTTCTTGATCAACACAGAGTCAGTATTACAGTGACAGAATACGAATGACAGAAAGATTCTTAAGTTAATTGTTGTAGAGATCTATTTATCGTAAAAAATGGATAGGATCTTATATAAATCCGACGTTATATTTCGTTTCGGATAACTTACGTAAAATGGCATTTTTTATACGTAATTTTCCATGGTATTAGGTGCGGGTGCCCCTGTTGGTTAATTTTGCACAGCTGCGGTTAGTAATCCCCTCAGTCAGTTAGTTAATTATTTCGTTCAGTTGTTTTTGGTCATTTTGTAATCCGCACAGCTGTAGTTAATAACCCCTTTACAAGTCCGGGATAGTCACAGGGGTAGCCGTAGGGGTAGACATAGAGGCCAGGCGAGATTTCAGGCATCACCTTCCTCCCCACGAGGGGTGACTTTCTATCGGTCATTTTGTTGTAGTCGTAACCTGTAGCGCAAAAGGGATTCTATGATGTCCTTAATTATCAGTTGAACTTATCCCCCGTAGCTTATATGTTGTCTATTTCTTGCCAAGTGTGCAACGAGATTTTTTTGTGGAGTGTGTACAACCATGGATTTTTCAGTGCTGCAGTATGTTTTTCTGATGCTCATTATTGCTATTCATTCATTCTGAGTTTCATCTTCATCGCATATTACCCGTTCCCGAGTTATGCAATCCTCCCGGCCCTTCTATCTCCATCTGACAATCATATTTTCCAGTATAATTTTCCAGTATATGTGTAGCTTTTTGTGCTTGTGAGATGGAACAGGATTCCAAAGGCTTGAGTGTTGTGTGAATGTGTGGCCCATTTCATTGCATATGCTGTTATTCGCTTTACTCTAACTTGGCTCAGATTTTCGTCCTTTTGCTGTTTATTTCACATAGCTCAGTGACGGAAAAAGACAGCACTGTGGCTCTACATCCTTTTCTCAGCACTTCTTATTGACTAGTATATATTTTAGTGTTAATTTATTGTTACAGTTACGCATTTAGGGTGACGAGATGGCAGTTTTTGGCCAAGTTTGAGTAAAAAGGGTATTTCTCACACTATTTTATTTTCTCTTTCCTTGTTTCTAGAGCCTACCTAACCCCACACTGAAATGAGAAACAGGATTCAGATAATGATATTGATGAGGATGATTTTTTTTACTTCTGTGTGTATGTATTTTATTGCATGACTTCATCCAGGGCAGTTATGATATGATATAAACGCCTCTTAATTTCATTTTCACTGCTCATCAACACTCCTTCCATACCAGACTTCAAATATTCGTGTACTCCATCTTTTGGCTTAAATATCGTCCTGATATTCTGATGCTTTTACTAGTTTCACTTCTTTGCACACCACTTGCGTCAACTTTTTACTTGTACGTGGTCACTCCTTTGCTTCAGTTCTTAGACTACGTTCAGACTTTAATGGTTTTGCAAGGCTTTCGATTGCTTTGGTTTTCTTCAGTAAAATGTCCACGTTTGTCACAGCTAAGACTCTTCCTGGTGGTTGTTGTTCCACAGGTCTGTCGTTGGTGCTGTCAGCGGGGCTAGGTTATTACGGGTGTCGAAAGCGGAAGAAGAAGGAGGAGGATGACTGCAGCGACAGCGGGAGGGCATTAAACTTCGCCCCAGCGCTGTCCACCACTGCTGATATGTTCCCGTGGCCCTCCACACCCTCTCACCAGAACCAGCCGGCCGGGTCACCATACACTTCGCCACTCGCGGCTGTCCCAGTTACCACACCAGCTGCTGCCGCCGCCGCCTATGCTAACTCTGCTGGGGAAACAAAATCTGATGCTGTTTCCTCTACTCCAGGAGGAGGAGAATCTCTTCTCCCACCCACCGAGGAGCCACCCCCACAGCCTGGCCCCTCCTCCATGGGGCTGACGCGGTCGTCACAGCGACGGTCCCGTCGGGCGCTCACTAAGCAGAAGGCAGTGCTCTCCCCTGACGGCTACTCCCCCACGCCCTCACCCGTGCCGCAGGAATCGCCGGGCGCCGCGGCTGCAGCCGAAGCAACGTCACCCAATTCCCTTGATCCATCCCCCGCCCTGCCCTCCGGGTCCTAGAGCCAGGGCCAGGCAGTAGGTGCTACTCTTCCAGCGTCCAGCGGGCCCTCCGAGTGGCTTTCACTGGGATTTTTCTAGCAAAGGGTTTTGTACTGCATGATATAATTCTATTCTTCTATGTGATAGTCACGTTTGTTGACATTTGTTGATGCTTACCATAGTGTCTGAATTTCTGCCTCTACTCACAGTATGCATCTTTATACATATTACATGTATATAGCGTGTATATAGGAAGTTATATATCGCTTATTCCTGCAGCGTCACTAATTTCCTGACGGCTCCCGTGACCCAGTGGTTGGTGGGCGTGAGGTATCAGGGTGAACCAGGGAACACTTATCTGATTTTTTAGAACACATTATTGAAAGTGAGTGCGCGAAGGAGACGGCAAGACCCTGGTTTTTAACGTTTATTTAGGCCCGGGATGCCCAGGATGACTCGATCAGATTAGCCTGCATCCCACATTACAGAGTGAAGTCAGGTGTGAGAGAAACTAAACATGTTCATCGATCATCAGGTGTTTCAGAAAAAAAAAAAAAAACGAGGGCTTGACTCTCCCTTCGCCATCTCATTCTTATCTCCTTCGGACCAATGGCGGTTTTTCTTATATTCTTGCTGACTTCAGACGATTTCATTCAGATGGAGAGTTTTTTTTGGAGCTGAAGGGTTAGGAGGAGTTACATATAGGCCTTCAACCCCTTCACCCTTTCATTTAAACTAGTCTCCCCTAAAATTGAGTGAAAAATTGAAAACGTATGGTAGAAGCAAGATTAAAATTACAGGGTCGTCCTTAAATAGCGCTGACCTGGTGATAACTCATGTGTGGCAGGGGCGGCTCAGTCTGCTGGTGTGGGCGTACGTGTGGCAATGGGAGTAGAAATTGAGTAAATGACGCAGAATAGAGATTGATAGTCCTGACCAGGCCGTCCCTGCAAAACACAAGAAATCACTAGGCAGAGTGGAGGAGAAGCGTTATATGTGGACCACCCTATGACGTACTGGAACTGAAGGGGTTGATAATGCGGCCAGTTTGTCATTTATCTTTATTTAACGAAACGCCACTTATCGTTAACCAAATGTCTTCCCCTTTGCCATTTAAGACCACGCTCTCTTCGTCATCAGCGAGAGGGTTTACCTGAGACTCTTCCATCCGATGACCTGTTCTTGATTTTTCTTAATTCTTGTTACCTGTAGAGGATTTTAATTAGCTTAGGGGAGATTTTTTCGATTAGGACAGGTGAGATACAGCCTCCGTTTACACCTTCGCCACTACAGCTCTCTCTCTCTCTCTCTCTCTCTCTTCAGCATAGTCAGCAGGCCTTCAGTATACCTCACACACCCTCTTAAAGACATGGCCACATTTACTGCTGATTTCCCAAGTTAAGCAAAATCCTCTCGTGGTGGCAAGAATGAAATAAAGGTCATCTGATTGAAGGGGTTAAGCTTTTTCAATATTTCACATACTATGTATTTTTCACGTGTGCCGGGGTCTGAGCACGTTAAATTAAGCTGCACGTAACACAGTGCTGACTCAGATAGTTCCATGACGATTTCTGCTTCACTCTGGCTACTTACGGACGATTTTATTCAGCTGCGGACACACCTCTTCTGCTGAAAGTTTAAGGAAAGATATCTACCCCATGCTGTTCCAAATCTGACTATAATCGTCTGAGGCTAGCAAGAATGTCTACCTATCTGTCAATCTATCTATCTATTTATCTATCTGTCACTCTGTATCTATCTATCTATCTATCTACAATATCTGTCTATCTGTCCATCCATTTCTGTCTATTTGTCCATCCATCCATCCATCCATCCATTTATCCATCTATTTATCTGTCCATCTGTCTGTCTATCTGTCTGTCTGTCTCTCTATCTATCTGTCTGTCTATTTATCAGTCCATCTCTGTCTCTCTATCTATCATTCTATCTATCTTTCTATCTATCTGTCTACACATCACTGGACTGAGGAGATCAATAGCCACAAGGCATTAGTGACGATGCAGGAGCGAGCCTCGTATCGAAATATGAGCGGCCACACGAACAGCAACTCATCTGTAGGTATTTGTCATCTGTTTGTAATATTTTGGGCATCGTTTTTCTGAGAGCCCCACGCGCTGCTCACTCACACTGTATAAAGAGCCATTGATTTACAGCTTCACATTCCATCCGCTCAGTCACAGAGGGAGACAACGCAGCGGCCGTATCGCTTAAACTGAGTTCGCGATGATGTGAGCAGTCTCCTAATTCTTTTTTCTTTACCTGGATTCATTTGTAGAACAGGTGTGAATAATAGGTGTATCAGCTTGCATTCCCCATCGCAGAGACCATAGACAACAACGATTAAAGAAAAGTTAAGCATGTTCTCCCACCATCATAAGCTTCGGAAAACATCGTGAAATTAATAGGGACTTCACGCTGCCTTTACGCTTTGGGTTTTATTCTGTCCACTCAGGGGATTTACTTTTTATGATATTATTTCCAACTGCAGACGATTTTCTTCAACTTTAGCAAGGGTTCTCGTACTGAAGGGGTTTACAAATGCTATCTCTATCCCCTTCAGTTCGAGGAGTCCAACCTAACGTGACAAAAATCGTACTGAGAGTTCCCAGAATATTTCAAAAGGTCTCATTTTAATTGGTGGGGATAGTGATACGGCCCTGCTTGCCCTCCCTCCCCTCACCCCAAGTGGAGGGCGAGATTTTTTCATGCTGTTCATGTGGTTGGTCTTTATTTTATTTATTCATTTATTTATTTTTTTTTTTGGCCTATCAAGTTAGCGACGCAGGAATTGCCCAATAAACGACGTGCGCCTTGTTTTGTGATACATCGCCCACACTCGCTCCACCGGCACCCATCCACACAGCCGGACACCCACCTCCACCGCCCCCAGGCCCACACTGACTGGTTGGATTTGGAGATTCCGTAGCGCATTTTCCTCAGCGATTTATGCTCCAAGTCACACCTTAATCCCTCCTGACTACGATGACGTCTTAAAAAAATATCCATGATACTTTTAGGCGATTTAATTCAGTTTCTTTTTATAGTGAAGTGGTTAAGGAAATCTGTATACAACGCCTCTAGTTCCAAAATTTGACTGCTGTTGAAGAGGAAGCTAGTTCGATCTCAGGCAAGGAATAGCTTGATTATTTCATTAAAAAAATACCATCCACGCAACCCACCGACATGTCATAAAAACATCTCCAGTTATACAGCTGCATTAGTCCTGAAAGAGACAGCCATGGCATGTATTCAATGTGAGCGGTGGGTACTAGTGCCAAAGTGATGACATGTGAAAGCGTGTGACAAATAGGATGACTGTGCAGGGCCTAAGGAAATGGAATATTAAATTTACGGCTAGAGTAAGATTCCTGAAAAAATCGAGTGAAGATGGAGAACAAAATAGAAAATACGTCATTGGACTGAAAGGGTTAATTATCTTATCCGTTACTGATACAAACTGTGTCGATATAAGTGACATACGTAACACACAAGAGAAACGAAGGTGTTAGATGGAAAAACAATCGCTTAGGAAAAGGCATCACGAAGTCTCCATCGCCAACTAGAAAAGGCCAACAGTACCCAAAGCTGGAAGTACGATGTAATATACTTGTTTTCATTTCATTTTGCGTGGAACAGTTTTACGAGGAACCCAGTACCGCGTTTGTAGCCTAACATACAGCTTAATATTTGAATCAACCCTGGAGAGTACACAGTGTTCCAGCCTTGCACAGAGTGGCGAGAAACAGGCCTCCCGGTGCCAGGGTCTCGGGACTTGCCTGTGCTCAGAGGATTGTGTCTGTGGGCTATGTGTGTGTGAGGATGAAGGAAGAGCTGAGTAGGATGCTTTAACCTAACATAACCTGATTTAGCCTAACCTAATCTGACCTCACCTAACCTGACCTAATCTAACTTTTTCTGATCTGATTTTTATCTGGCAAAACACCAACATTTAAAAACCCAAGTCATTACAACTCATATCGTAAGCGCAAAAGTCTAAATAGAGCCTATCGTGAGCAGTGGCCCTACCTCCCTCCCTTCTCTACCTTCTCTCCCATTCTCCCCTTTCTCTCTCTCCTTTCCTCCCATCCTATCTCTCTCTTCCTCTTTCTCCCACCAACTCCATCATCATTCTTACCTCTCCCCTTCTGTACTTATTCAGCAAATTTAGGATATATTTCCGGTAATCTGTGATGTAATTCATGTTTTAAATTAATTTTCTTACGTGCCCCTTTGAACAACTTTGCATATCTCCTAGAGTACGCGTATCCCGGTTTGAACTACACTTAGTTAAGCTTTATATTCAGCTCTCCTTTCTGCCTCGCCCATGTATACTGACGTTTAGGGAGCTCTGGGCATGGACGGAGCTCTGAGTCCCTCGTAGCGGGAGCCATTATAATGACCCAAGTGCAGTATTCCCCCTCTCCCTCCGCCAGTGTCAGTATTGCATATTGCTTTGCCGGGCTGAAATGATCTGTTGGTTTCGAAATGTGAATAATTTGCAGCATGACAAAACAGACGTACTATCACCAGCACATGTTCGCTGACAACACCCTGCCAACATTGTGTCCTGCCATCCATATTTCTCATCCGAACGTCAGCGAATATTCCTCCTCATATTCTACTGTTTTCTTTTGTGCGTCATAGTGCTGTCTTGCAATATTTCAACATCTTCCATAGTCACAGTCAGCAGGAAGTTTCGACGGACATTTGCTCGTGATAGTCAAGTGCATAGATAGAGGCAAGGAAGAGCGACATTTATATTTTGAAGATATATGAAGGAACTGATGCATTCTGACAATCAGATATTTTTAACGTGGATTATAAGACATGGGTATTTCTTTGTACATGGGTGAGAGCCTAAAAAAAAAAAAAAATCTTCATAGATGTGATGTTAATTCCTTTCTATTTGTACGTAGGTGTTAGGGTCGTCTCCTAGGTGGCTTTAGAGATTTCATAACACCTATTCCTTAGCGATTTAGTCTGCCTATTGTACTTTTCGTTCCTCTTGTATAGACAGAGAAACAAGTATCTTCCCATGGTTTAGTGATTATTTATGGGAAAACGCGAACCATGTGAGACGCACATTAACAGGGATAGGATTTTCTTTATGGTTCGCCAGTTGTAAAATTTCTTCAGTCGAAAGTGGGAAGATGTTTGTGTCTTTGTACTTTAATGAGAAAAACTATGACTGTACTAGAAATATATAGATAACACAAAGTAGGATGTCAGGGTGAAATAAGTTAACTAAATCGCTAAGGACGAGGCATTGCGAAATCTCCTGTGCTACCTAGACGGCGCTCATTAGTCTGTTATTTTTAAGGGCAACGAAGTGAGGTGTAAGGTTTGGCTGATGATGTCCCCCTTCTGGCCCGGGATTGTACGCGGCTTGGATGGACGGATTAGTCAGCGAAGTAAGTCCTTTTTGTAAACGTCCTTTTTTGACGATATTTTTTCTTGTCAAGACTTCAATAAATCGGGAAACTATTAGAATCTAAAGGCCTATATTGTCGTCAGATAAGGAAGTCCCTAGCACCTCTTTCTTAGCGATTTATTTTTGGAAATGGATGGTTAATGTCTTTTTGCACGTGCGCGAAGGATTTATGTACACTAGGACAGTAAGGTGTAAAAAGCAAAATAAATCGCTTAGGAAAAGGTGATAGGGAGCTTCCTTAAATGACAAGAAAAAGGGCCAAAAACTCACTCTCAGCTGAACACGATCATTTTTTAATATTAAGGCTGAAGTAAATCGGAGAAATATTATCTTGTTGAGACTATTAAAATCCAAAGACTCAGCTGAATAAAATCGTCTAGCTTTACCTGCAGAACACTTGAGTTATCTCGTCAATGAGAGGGTTAGTTTTCCTTCGTTAGCACTGAGACTCATTTTTTATACTCTCAGCTGAGCAAAACCGTTTGATGTGAGCTTAAAGAGAGTACTAGAGCTGTCTCGATCATGAGGCTGTTAATTCTACATCAAATTACAGTAAGCTTACCTATTAAAACTTCCATTGCTACACACAAAAATAAAATATCAGTTCCTCCCAAATTTACAGAACCATGAAAAAAGTTGTATGTATATATTTTTTTTCAACACACTCCCTGACTTATGAAGAGGATGGAATATATTTTTTGTACACACGGACAGGGCAGCTCCCGGGAAAGATCGGCCACTGGGAAATTTCAGGTTAATATTCACGAGTTGTATTCTTGATAGTATCCCATTCACGAGTTGCATATTGGGGAATCTTTACGTTGTTTATTACCATCTACCACTGTTTGGGGTGTTAATAGGGATATGTTGTAGATCACTAAAAGTATTGGTGAGAAATGTGCGAAGAATGATTTTGTAGATGTTATACTTTACACCATCTGTTGGTGGGAAAAGATGATGATGTTGACGATGATGATGTATGTAGCAGAGAAGTAGATGGAAGGAGGAGGAGGAGGAAGAGGAGGAAGTAGAAGAAGTGGAGGAGGAGGAAGAAGAGAGGTAGGCGAGATGAAGGGACATGGCTGTGGAATTTTGCGGCAAAGGTAGGATAGGAAAGCATGAAGGTCCTCTGCTGTATCGGGGGTAGGACAGCTTGTAAAACTTGTACCTTGTCTTGAAAATCTGGCAGTGGGTCACTTGGTTGACGGAAATTCACTGCTTACCACTGCGGGTACAATACTCAGAATTTTACCAGCAACTTGGGGCAAAATCCTTTAAAAAGTCTTAAATTGATAGGAAAATTTTAGTAGACTTAAGTTGAGATCGGGCATACAACGGTGTCACTATACCTCTTTTGCTCTAACTTGGCCAAAAATTGTCATCTCTTCGCACTGAGTACTGTGTTATAGCAAGAGATTTAACAGTAGTGTAGGGTGCTAGTCACGAATAAGTGCTATGGAAAGGATGTGGAGCCTCAGTAACGACTTTTTTTTGCATTTGAGTTACGTGAAATAAGTCGCAAAAGTATGAAAATCTGGGCCAAGTTAAAGTGTGAGATCTATAGTTGTATCGCGACTTGCCATGTGATTCAGATATTCTCGTATGGAAAACAACCACCATATTGTAATCGTCAGTTCTTAAAATACCCTAAAATTTTGGTAGATTAAGTTATATTCGACTCACCAATTTCACGAGAGTGGTGTGACTTGCATTGTGTCTCTCAGTGTCTCCTAAAGTTAAAGATCCTCGCAAATATATTAATAAAATGTATATGTAATGAGTCAAGCCCCATGCGTTGTGCCTCCGCCTCACAGCCATGGCCACCTTCTCAAAAACACAGACCCAAAATTTCCCAGAGATACAATCACCTTTTGAATAATGTGGTGTTCGATTTTTTTTGGGGGGTATAAAATCTGCACACAAATTAAAGTTTCATATATTGGCTTTATCATTAGTGTCTTAAAAGAAGAAAATGATACTGTATGTTTTATTAGAAGTTGTGTGGTGTTCCAGTTTTATTTTCTTGTATGTGGTATAAAGCCTAGATAAATTAAACAGTTCCAGAGATTGACTTTGTTACCAGTGGATCGAATGAACAAGGAAATATGTTTTATAAGGAGTCGTTGTTAATGTAGATGTGAATTTACCGTGGAATTTAAATCTGTGTACTTTCTTGAGAGGTTTAGCAAATTTTCTCCCAGGTCGTCGTCTTTTATGTATATTTCATGTTTCCTCCAGGCGATTTTATTCAGCTTAGGGGAGACTTTTCGAACAGGGGAGGGGTTGATATACTACATGGCCTTCATAAATCCCCCGCCAGAGGTTCTTTCGAAAGTGGGTAAAATCGTCTGGTGGCGGCAAGAATGAAATTAAGAGGACGTCATTGTGGTGAAGTAGTGGGTTGCATTTTTTATCTTTTACTTATTCATATTACTTATTTATATTACCTCCCTTTCCTTGGGGGAAGCAACCTAGGTATATAGATAGATAGATTTTCGTGATACATGCGCCAAGCTGACTGTAAGTGCCAATATATTTCCTCAGACTTGGTGCCAAAAAGATAAAAAAAAAAAAAAAAGACTGAGATGGCCAGGAAGAGAGACTTGTAGGAAAGGTAGATTTAACCTCTTTAGTGCCATGATTTATCTATTTTTATTATTTTTTTTAGCCACCACCAGACGAATTATTCTATTTTTGGAGGAAATTCTAGTACTGAAGAGGTTAATTAAGACTACATCTAGGCATTCCAGCTTGAAGAAGTTCCCTAAGCTGAGTTAAAACGTCTGGAAACAAGAACGAAGAAATATGACACTGGATTGAAGGAGTTTATAAGAAGCAGTATTTACTCTTGAGGTGGATCGCTGGTGTGTGGATCATAGGTGTTGTTGTTTATTATTGTCTGTTTGTTTTTTACCTGAGATCCGTAGTCCTTTATTATATTAGTTGATGGCCAGGTGTAGTCAGACTGTGGATATATTTTGTCTGGTAACCAAGGAGACTCTTTCGCATCTCATAGTTAAGAGTCATTGAGTTTCACGTAACCAGAACGAGATAAATTTGTCTAGCAACCAAGGAGACTCATCCACACTTCATAGGTAAGGGTCATCGAATTTCACGCACCCACGACCGAGATATTTTTGTCTAGTAACCAAGGAGATTCATTCGCACCTCATAGCTACGGGTCATCGATTTTCACGTACCCACGACCGAGTAGTTAAACTGTGAGTGACCCAGTTCCGTTTGGTGATAAAAATACAAAATATATATAGTTCCTCTTGCATGTTTTATATCTCCAGACGATTTTATTCAGACTGAGGTGGCCCTTCTCGAAATGGAGGGGCTAGATGGAGCAACCCCATTTCTACGAGATCCCTTTCAGCTGAATAAAATCGTCTGGAGGAGGTAAGAATAAACCCCAGAGACGTCCTCGGGGTGAGAAGGTTGTGGACTCAGCCTACTACAACTCGAGTTTGCCCCCATCAACCCGAGGACGCGATTTGGGTCTGACTCTTGCTCATGCCAGACGATTTTCTTCAGCCTAGGAGAGTTCCGTGTAGTGAAGGAGGGGTTAAGGAAGGCTATATCAACCCCTCCACCCCGAAAAGTCTCTCCAGTGTTAAATAAAAATCGTCTGAGAGTAGAAAGGGTAAAAAATGAGAAACTACGTCATCGGAGGGAAGTGGTTAAATGATAATATTTTGGGTCATTCATCTTAAGTATTCATTTTTTTACTTTATTCATTTTTTTCTTTGGCTGACCCAAATCCAAAAATTTGTTTAATCACATGCCAAAATACACGAACAGGTGGACACACTGATCTAGACCCGTATTTATGTCGGTTAAGGTAGCTCCCTAATACCTTTTCCTTAGCGATTTATTTTTCATACTTTACCTTACTGCTCGCTTGAATGCTGTTTTTATCTTTTTAGCACCAACATGGAAGGCGAAAATAACACACAAGGGATTATTGATGAACTTTATGCAAAAATAAATCGATAAGGAAAAATTGTTAGGGAGGCAAAAATAACACACAAGGGATTATTGATGAGATGTATGCAAAAATAAATCGGAAAGGAAAAGTTGTTAGAGAGGCAGTAATAACACGCAAGGGATTATTAATGAGCTGTATGTAAAAATGAATCGGTAAGGAAAAGTTGTTAGGGAGCTTACTTAACTGCTTTCCACTCCAGCATGATCAAGAGTATTCTGAAACACCTAAATTACCTGCCTTTTGGGTCCAATGTTATAATTACGTCCATCTGTAATGATATCAGCCAGCTACAGCAGACGAGTGGACGGAAGGGAAGCCCCCTAAAAAAAAAAAAAAAAAAAAAAAAAAAAAGCAGTTAATTAGGTAAAATATCTAATTGAACACCTATAGAAATATGTTTTAAAAAAAGGGAAGGAAAGAGTAAATAATACAACAAAAGCATAAAATCATGAAGGCTCAGAAGCAAAACAAAAATAATAATAAAAATAAATAAATAAAAATAAAGCAAAATAAAGGGAGGCATATCTATCCTTCTACACAAACCCATTATCTGCCATGTACATTGTGCTTCTCTACCCCTCACAAAACTAGCAGCTGGGGTCATTACTAGCCAAACTCTCCTTGGTTATATTCATTCGAGTTAGTGATATTTATTGCTATTGTATTTATTTAGTGCTGTACTTAGGTAGTGGGAAATACGATGATGATGATGATGGTGGTGGCAGTGACGATGATAATGATGGTGATGGTGGTAGTGGCGGTGTGGTGATGATGATGATGATGACTTAGGTAGGACAGGATAGGTTCGGACAGTACGTGCACCTAGTTGGAGTAGTTTAGGACGGAGTGATTTTGACGCAGAGTAAGGTGACTTTTGAATATGACGCGGGTTTTGTACCTCACTGTTTGTATAGTTTCTTAAAAGGATGGGACACAGGATAAGATATATGGAGATTTTGCATTTTGCCTTTTTAAAGTCCAGCGTACGACTGACCTAACCAGAGGAATGGGTCGACACACACACACACACACACACACACACACACACACACACACACACACACACACACACACACACACACACACGGCTACCAGTCCAATGCCGTGTGAACTATATAAACACAACCTGCCAGAAGCTGAGAGTAGGCAGCACACATCCTGGCCAGGGGTGGTAGCAACGCATTTCCCAGTGGATTGTGTTCTAAGTGGTTTTGAAGATTTCGTTGCACTTCATTCTTAGAGACTACTTCTGTACTGTGCATCTCACAATCGTAATTTATGTCGACATTAGCCCTGTAGAGTCCAGTGTCATCCAGGGGTGACGGATCAGCGCATTCTCAAAACATAATTAAAGAGGGAACCCCAGAGTAGGGGTATTGCGACTATGAGCTAACAGGCGAAGGGAGGTGTGCTAAGGACCTTCCCCACAGAATCCCGGGCTTCGTGGTGTTAGAGCAATATACCAACATACGAGAGAATGTGTGGCGCAATATGCAAAATTACTAGTTGAGGAAGAGTGACCACGAATTCTCCTTTGGCACTTTCCATACGACCCTGTATCTGACGCTGGCTGGTGTTTTGTAGAGACCTTGTAAGATTAGAGCCTCCCATTCGCCACCTCTCTCTCTCTCCTCCATACTGCTCTTCTCTTATAAACAGTCCTGTAGTGGCGTTGCTGCCTCACTCCCACACCATTTATAAACCCAGTCGCGCCTCTCACTCCTCCTGATGGGACGAGTTGAGGAGTTTTAGATATATGTTTTATATGAGGTGTACCCTGATGACCATGCATGCGGGCGTGTGGTGGCCGTTCTTCCCTCCCAACCCACTAATCTCTTTGGATCCGTTGACGCATTTTTACCATTTTATTCTTGCTGCCTCCAGACGATTTTTATTACGTTTAGAGAAGCCACCTGTAGTGCTGGGGTTACGAGCATTCTCCATTAATTTTTTCACCGTCTGGTTTAATGTTAATATTAGAGAAACCATTTTTAGCGTTGGGGTTGGAAACGTTCCCCTTTTTACCAGTTCACAACCTGATTTCTTTTCCTGAGGTGAATAAATTTGTCTGACAGTAAAGAGAATACAGTTGGAACTACGTCATCGGGCTGAATGGGTTATCTAAGCATTACGTCACTGGCCAAGCCCCCAGAGGGTTTCAACGCAAGCCAGACAGCAATATCTTTTCCATGTTCCAGTCACGCTCTATTCCCTCCAAGTTACGATCGTCATATTTTTCACGAACGTCAGATAAGTCCAAGAGATATTTATGCAGCATTAATTTTCTACTTAACCTACACGTAATTCTAGGATTAATAGCTTCCCCAGTAGCAGTGTTCTACCCACAATACAGAGGGGGTTTGTACTTACCTGAAAAAAAAAAAGTACCTAACTCGTTTCAGTTCAGTAGATGACCAAGTGTGGACAGACTGGAGGGTTGGGTTGAGTAGCAACCATATTAACTTATTCCTGCCTCAAAACCAAGGCTCATTGAATTTCATGAAAACACGACTTCTTATTAATGATTAGAGTTGTGGATGTTGCTCAGTTCCATCAGGTGAAAATAAACCTACTACACGTACAGTTGACAACATATAAACGTTGGACGGCATCAGTGTGTATCAGAGGTCTAGTAGTATTTGTTACACGTGACAACTTTGACAGAATCACACACATTTTTTGGCAGCACTGGCGTGAATGAACGGAGGTGTCAAATATCAGTTGAAATGGCCAAGTAACCGTGATGCATGACCTTATTCACGCGATTCCTTCCTCTCTCTGTTTAATTACTTTGCATCATTCACCTTATTCACCTGTTTATCACACCTGTTTGTGGTTATACTTTGCCTCAGCGTTTCACATATAATTCCTGCCTCTTTCTCTCATCTGACTCACTGCATCATTCACCTTACTTGTGTTCCGTGTCCTACCTTTCCTTGCTCCGTCTTTTTGCGTTTTAGCCTTCTGTCTTCCTCCTCATTCCACCATTCCACTCGTCACTTATTTCGTACTTTGGAGCCACCAAAAGGTCCATGCGGCTGCAGTCCACAATTAACTCACGCAATCTACATCTGACTAACTCACTTCTTCGTATTCTGCCTCAAGATTTCAAGTGAATCCTACATCATCCTAGCCCAAATCCTGCGCCCAACTCCTACGTGTATATTTCACGCTTGTGCCTCCTACTTACTGAAGCCTGTGACGTCTGCCTTAATAATCATGTCTGCTTCCAATACCACATTGATAAACTCTGCCTAAACTCTGCCTAAATCCTGCCTACTATCCCTGCTTAAATCCTACCTAATACTCCTGCCAAATCCAATGTACACCCTCTGCCTATATCTTGCCTAATTCCTGGCTACTACACTGTCTAAATCCTGCCTACTACCATTGCCTAAATCTTTCCTACAACCATTCCTAAATCTGCTTGCTTTCCCTGTCTTAATCCTGCCTACTACCGCTGCCTAACTCCTGCCTAATACTCCTAGCTAAAGTTTGCATTTACCCTTGCCTCACTCCTGCCTATTACCTTTACCTAAACCCTGCCTAGCCCCCCTTCCTAATCCTGCCTTCTACCCTTGCCTAAATAAATCCTGCCTGAACTTCCATCCTTACCCAACCTACAAACTCCCGTCTCAATTGTCCCTCCAGATATTTCGACTATTAATTCCATTTCCCTCTCTCCATTGTAATGAACTTTGCAGATTAAATTCGGTAAACAAGAAACATTCATATCTATTTTTTTTTACGAGCATGATTCTAAAATATTCTGATAAGATAGAAACAAGGTAGTAGAAGACGTGGAGAAATAAAACTTAGATATTTATTAGCCTGAGGGAAGAGGAGTAACTACCTAAGCAGAATAAACGACTCTGCGGATGTTGACCTTTTGCATTCAGTTCAGACCTGAGTGAATGGGGTAAAACAGAACTCCATGTAACATAGATAAAATGACTATTCCTCGAGTTTCCTGAAATGTGGATAACTTAATAATGACAATTCTGAGTTAAGGGAAGATTTATATGTAAAATCTGTAAGAAATAGTGGACAGAACTGCCGACTTTCTTCTTCCTCCTCCTCCTCCTCCTCCTCCTCCTCTTCTTCTTCTCCTTCTCCTCCTTCTGAATTCCATCTCTCCGGTTCCACTTTTCATCTCAAACTTAATTTCCGTCTTTCCTCTTCAGGCACTTTTTTCCTCTCTTTTCCATTTTCTCCTTAAACGACTCTTCCTTCATTTTAACAAAGGATGTTGCTGTAACCTTCCCTCAGGCAAAAGAATGAACTATTTTCTGTATTTTTGTACTTCACTGCCTGCGGTTCTAAGCAGACGCTGATTTTGCTGTGTTAGAGGGAACTTAGGAACAGTTAGAGCCCAGCTAATTATGGCGATGTCTCGTTTAGTTTATTTTGTTATTTCCAGACGATTTTGATATTGGGAAAGACACCTGGTATTGAAGATGATGATTTTTTTTTTTTTTTAACCTCACTTCCATAGGCCTCTCTGTCTGTCTGTCTCTCCCAAAGCAGAATAAAATCGTCTGGAGGTTGCAAGAAAAAACTATGAAAGGTGCCTCTGCATCGACAAGGGTGAACGAATATTTAGCAACAGAAATAATTACGTATCAGACTTACCAAGGAATTCTAGGATACTGTAATTCATGTGTCTAGTTAGAGATGAATTTAAAACTCTTGGCTGTACTGGAGAATTATTGACTGTCGGCTGTATTTTGTAATGTATTGCTGTATTATGCATTTCAGAATTTTTCTTCTGTTTTATCCATGGGCTTGGGTATTGGTATTAAGCATTATTTGGTCTTACAGAGATTTCAGCTTTGTCTTGGTTAGGCTGTACTATATTTCGATACAGTCTGTGCTGTTATGTATTTTCCTTGTACAACCTCATCACTGTTTTCGAGTATTTAATGTATTATCCCTTATGCATTGTATTACTTTATATATATTGTATTTTACAGTGTATCAAAAGCCTCAGTATCAGAGACATCCAGGGTGGGACTCACAAACATATTTACGATCAATTGTATGTCGTAAGTCCGATTTGTTTTAGCAGGAAAACACTAGAGTCACAAGAAAATTCAACAGTTTCCCCTCTCATTTCCTCCAGCAGAAAACGTATAACTTGTAATAATATTCCTCTCATTCCTATTTTTTTATTTAGGAGGAACATGAGACAATGGGGAGATTTAACACCTGATCTTTTCTTGTCCATCCTACAAAATAAAATCACAATTACGACAGGGATTTTATTGTATGTGTGTTTGTGAAGGTGACTCCCGGTTGTAGGAAAATGTGTGCTAAGGCGTCATGGCTTGTAAAAAGTGTTAGGAGTTTTTTTCTGCCTTGGAAGACGCACCCAGGGATGTAGAGTGACGTCCGAAGAAAAAATTATATGAACTACGATAGCCTCGGCCCTCCAGTGGGGTAGTAAGGGACTGGCTGTAACTTTTCATGTATTATTTATTTATTTATTTATTTATTTATTATTGTTTTGACAGGTGCTTATTTACTGTTTCATCATCACAGCTAACCCTCAGCTCCACAGACTCAATCTCTGCTGAATAAAATCCTTTGGTGTTAGCTGAATACTACACTAAAGCTGCCCTGATCATGAGAGGGTTAATGGTGACAGCGTTAACACTCTCAGGCTGTTATGATTCACTTCCAGCTGAAAAAAATCGTCTGGCGTTAGCTGGGGTGGAATATCTGAGTCTTTCCAATCACCAAAATAGTATTTTGAAAATTTTTTTAAATTCTCTATGTACTAATGTACTGTATTTAACTCCTTCACTGCGATGACGTATTTTTTCATTTCAGTCAGACAATTTTGTCAGTATTTTTTTTTTTTTCAATTCTAGTAGTAAAAGAGCCGATCAGACGGTTTGTAGTCAGCATTTTTTACCAGCTCTACAATAGAAGTAAAAAGGCAAATCAGACGATTTTGTCAGGCTTTATATCAGGTGTACTGGTAAAAGAGCCAATCAGACAGTTTTAATCAGCATTTTTATAACAGTTCTAGTAGTAAATGAGCCAATTAAAGCTACCTCAAACCACTCCGGTTAGAAAAATCCCCCTTGAGCTTTTTCATCTGGTGACTGGAGAACCAAATATAAAAACAAGAGAAATTACAATACTGAAAGGCATACATTTGGTAGCCTATGTAATTAGTTTGTTACAGAATTACATTTTTTTTTTAACGTTCAGTTACTGCACTGTATTGTCAAGTCATAATATTTTCACGTAGCGATTCTTTGTTCTTCTTCCCTTCCTCCCTCTCCCCCCCCTCTCTCTCTCTCTCTCTCTCTCTGCTACCTCCAGGAAATATTCTTCAACTTAAGAGCACCTCGCGTAATGAAGGGGTTAATGAAGGCTTAATTAACACATCTAATTATGAGCGTCCTTAAAGCAAAATAAAGCCACATGTAAATAGGAAAAATATAATTAAATAACACGTCATTAAAGTGAAAGGGGTTTATCATTTCGCTGTAAAGCCACATTACGTTCACATTACATAACCTACTGTATCTTTAAGGCCATTGTAGTTGACATTATCGCAGTATTCTTGTATTGTTGTATTATGTCGTTGTTTTATTGGGTTTATGTGTTGGTCTGTGTTTTTTATCGCCCAGTTACTGCTTTATTGTATTATCAGGTATTGTATTCAGCTTTTGTACTTTATGCTTCCATTTCTGTATTCCTCTCACCCCATCATGCATTCATGGGCAAGAGAGTTAGGATGATGATGATGATGATGATGATGATGATAACAGCAGTGATGATGATAATGATGATGATGATGACAGTAGTGATGATAATGATGATGATGATGATGATGACAGTAGTGATGATAATGATGATGATGATGATGATGACAGTAGTGATGATAATGATGGTGACAGGAGTGATGATGATGATGATGATGAAGATGATAATGATGATGATGATGAATGAATGGATGGTGTTAGTGTTGATGATGATGACCTATAATGATAACAGTTATATTGATAGTGATGATGATGTACTGAATCATAGTATCCCTATTTTTTTAAGACTTTCAAAGCATCATTGTAGACCCCTAATATACTGTAGCATTTTATATATATACAGTAGATTGGATTAATTTAGTTTTATGTTTTACGGTCTTACTATTACTGTGCTGTTTTAAACGTGCTATCTGGTGCTGTCTTGTAAAATCTCTTCTGCTGCGTTTCCCTCCCTGGCTCACTTTAAAATTATACCCTGTTCCTGTTTACCTGACCAAAAATTTCCACCTTTCCCTCCTGAACTGCAGCTGACCCAAGAGAGTAACACTAGAATATGGTGCTAGTCACGAAGAAGTGCCATGGGAAAGACGTAGAGCTGTTGTATTATATTTTTTAGTATTTTGCCATTATTTTATTCTGCCATTGATTAAGGGATCTCAACTGCAGAAGGAGGAGCATCTCAGCCAGATTATAGTGGACGGAGTATAGTGATCTGTTTGGTTAATTTAATCTCGCATACATTTTTAAAAGTTATATTGTATCATCTTTGACTGTTCTATATATTTTTTTAATTTTTTTCTGTTCCTGCTTTCTGTTGTATTATGAAGCTAATATGTTTTTGTAATAATGTAGCTTAGAGAAACACCTTTATTTCATTACTTTATTGTATTCATTATGTACTGTATTGTCCTGTGTTATCCCGTAGCCTACTATATCAACACCATATCGTAGAATGAGACTACTACTGCTACTGTATGCCTCGCCTAAATGCTATAAAGCTACTGTTTCAAAATTAGTCCGCTATGACACTGCTACAGTATAGTAAACACGACCTGAACGTGTATAGTAGAGTCGCCAGATGATAGCAGGCTTGAGCAGGCTGACCGCTGAAATACATAATGCGCACATCATTAGTAAATAGCTTTTGTTTTCATGCCTTCCTGTAGTTTTACGCTGCTATTCTCACTGCCCATTTTTTTCCACTGCTATTCTGCATGGTATTCTGCTATGCTTTTTAGTACCTTTTTATATTCTTTTTAAGTGTATCTACTGTTTTTCAGTCTATTTTAAAGGTCATTATTATTTTTTTTTTCACGACTATATATGTAACTGTTTTTTTTTTATTAATGTACTTCAGGATGTATTTTCATAGTTTTGTCTTTCAGTACTGTATTCTGAAACCACTATGTTCTTCAGTACTGTATTTTAATGCCACTGTGTTCTTCAGAATTGTGTCATAAAACCAACGTGTTCTTCATACTGTTATAAAGCCAATCTTTTCTTCATTACTGTATTATAAAACCAGCATGTTCCTCAGTACTGTGCTATAAAGTCATCTGTTCTTCAGTACTGTATTATAAAGCTACGGTGTTCTTTATTATTGTATTATAAAGCCACACTGTCCTTCCGTATGGTATTAAGGAATCAGTATATTCTTCAGTTCTATGTTACAAAGTTAATGTGTTCTTCAGTACTGTATTAGAGTCACTGTTCTGTACCGTATTACAAAGCCTCTTCAGTACTATATTTTGATGCCAGTACTGTGGTATAAAGTCACCATATTCTTTGGTACTCTGTTACAAAGCCACTAAGTTCTTCTGTAATGTACTATAACGCCATTATTATTATTATCATTATTATGATTATTATTATTATTATTGCTGTTTCCTTCGTCCGTCAGTTACATTTCACTATATTCTAGACAACCCTTTAAATTCGTCATTAGTCCGTATTCTCGTCGTGGAAACTCCCTAAAACGTCTTCCTTAGTGATTAATTTTTGGATACTGCTGGTTAGAATAATTTTTATTACGTTATTTACGCAGAGTATGGCGATATTACAAAGATTTATATACCACACAGGCGGACAGTAAACCGTAATTAGCAAATAAATCGCTTAGGGAAAAGTGTTAGGTAGCTTCCATGACCGACGAGACAGCGGGCCACTGTATTCTAAGGTCAAGTAACGCAGAAATACAAAAACTCTGTGCCGTAAAGCTAATATCACTGTATTTATATATTTCTCTTATTCTATTGTGTTCTAAAGTTTAAGGATATAAAATGAAAAAAAAAGATAAGCGTGCTGATAGATTTCTGGCCTTTTTTTTTTTAACTAGCATTTTCTAAGGCTACATATTTTTTTTTGGAACTTATGGGTCAAGAATTTAGGGGAAAAAGAATTCACCATCATCGTCTCCATTTATCTGTAAGTCTGCAAATTAATATCATTGCATTCATTATCAGTGTATTCTTAGATTATCGTATTTGGAGGCTGCAGGAGATAGCAAAAAGGCAAACACACAAGCCAATGCCTCAC
>NC_136979.1:4152500-4242500 GCF_032717465.1 Coenobita brevimanus | reverse complement strand
TGGACAGATGGATAAATAGGAAGTTTGATAGACAGATAGACAGAGATTAATAGAGAGACAGATAGACAAAGGGCCTGATAGAGACAGCGATAAATAGATAGAAAGATAGGTAGATGCAGTAGACAGATAAATAGACAGATACTGAAACTTAAATAACATGATATCGTTAGTGTTAGATAATGTTAGATAGATACAGTTAGATAGATAGTTAAGCAGGTAAAGGGAGAGAAGATAATAATTTGATTAGGGTAGGCGGTGATGGAGGGAGAGAGGGAAGTGTGAAAGGGAGGGAGGGAGGGAGAAGTAAGGGAAGGAGAAGTGAGAGATGATGACGAGAGGTAGGGAGGAAGAGAGAAGTGAGGTGGAGGAAGCTGATGAGAGGAATGGGAATGAGTTGTCTGAGAGAAGAATGTGCAGTTATGTGGAGAGACAGATAAATGAGGAAATGAAGGAGCGTTGTGGTGTTGATGTGGCTGTGTTGGAGGGTGTTAGGAAAAGTACCCTGAATTAATAAGACCATGTGGAAAGAATGGAGAATGAGAGATTGACTAGAAGGGTGTATGTGAGTGAGGTAGACGGGGAGATGGGGAGAGGGAGACTGGATGAGATGGATGGGTAAGATGGAGAGGTATATGAATGAGGGTGGTGTAAAGTAGAGGGGGGGAGGTAGCCTGATGTCGCAGGATGAAGAGATTGATAGATATAGGTAGGTAGGTAGATAGATAGACAGACAGACAGATAGATAGATAGATAGATAGATAGATAGATAGATAGGGTGATGCAGGGTAAGGCAATAGGTATTCAAACTCAACATCACAGTATATAGCTCTGAGCTGAACTGACACACAAAATAAGTTTATGATTACCAAGTTTGTCCAGTTTCAGATGCCAATGAAGATGTAAGGACTCGATTAAAAAAAAAAAAAAAAAAAAAAAAAACTAAATGAACTAGATTTTTGTGTGTGGGTCAAGCAAAGAGCAAAAATTTATTATTATTAATATTATTATGTTAAGTAAGCTGCAAAAGGACGACATTCAGAGCCCAGTTAAAGTGAAAGAACTATAGTTGTGTGTATTACGAAGCTACATGGAATAACCTACACTTGGGGTTTCCTGTAATTTAATGTTAAGGGGAAATATATTAAGCTGAGCATCACAAGGACTGAAGCTGCTACACTAACAGTAAAAGCTTTGATTATTTGTTGGTTGATAATCCTTGCTTCTTTTGTTGTTGCTGTTGGGTTTGCAATCCTAAGCTCATTTGCAGGTGAACTCACTGTATCGCAGGAAACTGGCCACGTAAGCCTGTCGCTCCCAGAGATCTTTTGCTGACATTATGCTCAAGGATGGTCTGTGCTGTGATGGTCGCGGTGCCTGAGATGAAAGTGTCAAGGTGTGGGTGGCTGCATAACAGTGAGGACATAGTGGATTGTTTGTGAGTTGTGTTTTCCCTTGTACAGAAGCAAGAAACGGTGATAGCCAAAGTAGTCTGGCTAGGTGTGGTGGTGTGGTGAGAGTGGAAAAGCGGTGTGGGTGGTGTGGTGTATTTGGTGTAGGTGGTTTGGCAGTGTGTGAGGTTTAGAGAGTATGTGGTGTTGTTTGTGGTGGTTTGGGTAAGGCGATGGTGATGTGGGATGGTGTGATGATATGTCTGGTATGGAGAGTGGTGGATTGGTGGTGTGGTGATGTGGATGGTGTGGTGTGTGGTGGATCAATGGTATAGTGGAGAGTATGGTGTTGCTGTGTGGTGTTAGGTAATTCAGTGTGTGTGGAAGGATGGATGTGTTTGGCAATAGAAAGTCAGCTGAGGTTTATTCGAGGTAATTCAGAGCCATTTCCAGCTCTTCCTTGTTTTTCATGCACCCAGCTCTGTACATGAGGTAGAGTGCCCGTTCCCGAGGTTCGGTAGTCCACCTGTTCTTTGTACATCATGATATCCTGGTTAGTAATTAGTCTTTTGCTTACATCGTCAGTAGTAAACTCAGTCCTCATTGATGCCAGATTCAGTTACTTGTGAAAATTCTAGTAATATAGTTAGATTATGTTTTGTTTAAAGTGAAATAGCCTAAAGCCTGATGGATGTGATTAATGATGATGGCTTTAATAAGGATAATACTGCATGGGTAGGGCTAATTAGGGTGTAGGTGTAGCCTGTTGTAGCCAGTGTGGGGTTAATTCCATGTGGCCTCGTAACCATGGCCCTTATTCTAGTCGGTTTCGGAGGCTTCCTAGCATTTCTTCCTTACAAGTTTATTTCTGCCTAGAGCGTGTTAAAAATATAGTAACTTACGTTTGGAGTTTTAGAAAATATCGTACAGTAGAATATTTACTTTACTGGCGTCCACATTTGAAAGTATAGAACATGTTTAACCGTGCAATCTAGCTAATACTATTTTAGTTGATAGCAGTGTGCCATCCCACTTGCCAAACATCAACACACACTGAGTTAAAAAAAAAAAAAAATAAAAAATAAAAAACACGGTTACATTTCCATTAGTGTCTCAAAGATGTGCATAAATAAACTATAGCTTTAATTTTCGTAGTATCTCAATATTGGTTTGCAATATGGCCCTTTTTGGCATTCTTGAACATTATGATGGCGAGTTTTGAGAGAAATCACTTATACCGCATTTATTACTTTTATATAATATTTCCAGCGAAGTGTATTGCTACGCTGTAGCATCAATGGCTTGCAAGATAATCCAGTTCTGATATTCAGTTTAGTGCTTTTTGGCTTTTTACAGCAATATGTTGACGAATTTTGAGAAAAGTACTTAAATAATACCTATTACTTGCCCACAAGCTTCCCGAATCTGTAGGTAGACGCAATGCAGCATTAAGTTTCTGATATAACTCAGTTTTGCAGCAAGGCTTTTTTTTTTTTTTTTTTAGGTTGTGAAGTCTTGGAAACGTCACCCAGATAAGACCTATTACATTTTCACAAGTTTTCTAATGATGTGAGGAGATTTACAGTAGCTTAATGGTCTCCAAAGTAACACAGTTTTGTTGTTGCACTCCAAAACCCAACTACAGTTAAGTATGGTATAGTACAGTGTTCTCGCTTGCTCGCTTTGCTCGCTCGCTAAAAGAATTGGGTGTTGTATGACTAGTAAACAGCTAAGGAAGACGTGATATAAAGCCTCCTAACCTGACGAGAATACAGGCATTTGTGTACCCATAGCACTTACGGCCATTGACATGCTGGTTGGGAGTCACAAAGTAGCTTACGATAATTCTCTTCTCGTAACTAAGAACTTTTTATTTATTTCTTAATATTTGGAAGAAGGACAAGACACACGAGGAGATTCATTCCCCTCTTTGACTCGTCCTTCCAGCAAACCAAATTTTTTTTACCATAAGTTTGTTTGTGATTCTACGTCCATGTCGCTACCACACATTGTCGGCCCATCATATTACGTTGATAAAATGATACAGTTGACTATGTTGCTAGCAAACGATCGAGTTAGGGAAAGTTTTTGAAGTTGCCTTGATTTTTTGATGCCGAAATACTGGAACGACATCATCCCTTACTTAACGAATATTATTGAAGTTATTATTTTTTTGCGACATTTTTTTGGTGGATTTGTTACTCGCTGGATTTTCTCACGACAGAACGTAATTTCTTGATGCCGAGATTTTTCCAGTCATTTCATTTTCATCCAAACTATTGACCGTATTTTCAGTGCATTCCAGTAGGTTCGTAATTATTAGGAATGGGAATATGTTGCTAGAAAGTACACCATATTTCTGCTTAAAAATGAGCAGAATAGTTAGTTAAAAAGATTGTCATTATTTACACCGAAATGTTGTAAGTTATGTCAGTACGTTACGTATCTTGAAGTAATGACGTTCTCTTAATAATGAGGTAAATGGGGCAGGTACATAATTCTCTTACCTCGGCAAATTAACCTCACCTCACACTCACTCACTCCACCCTAACTTAAATCAATTCTCCCTAAACTAATCCAATTCAACCCACCCTATTCCAAGCCTAATCTAACCCACCCTAACCCACACAAAGTCCACATCTACACACACCCTACCCACACCTTCCTCCACACAGCTTCCACCCCTCCCTACACACAGCCTACCCACCCCTCCCTACACCCTACCCACACCTTCAGACATCCTATCCACACTCTATACACTCTACCAGTGCCTCCACACACCTTATCCACACCTCCATACACCTTACTCACACCTCACCACACCCTACCCAAAACTACCCTCACCTCCACACACGCTACCCACACATCCACTCACCTTACCGACACCTATCCACACCCTATTTTCACCTCTCTACAAGCTACCTATGCCTACTAGCACTACCCACAGCTACTCACACTACCCACACCTTCACACACCCTACCCATACCTAATCACACCTCCTCACACCTTACCCACACCTACACACATCTTACCCACACCTTACTCACACCTTCACATACCATATCCACAACTCCTCACACCTACTCATGCCTCCAAGCACTTTACTAAAACCTCCACACACCCTGCCCACACCTCCACACACCCTGCCCACACCTCCACACACCCTGCCCACACCTCCACACACCCTACCCACACCTCCTATCGTGTACCTGTCCCTTCCTCAAGTGTCAGGTTCATATAACTATAAATCCAAACTTCAGATGTAATTTATTCAAGTTTATTATCAAGATCCAAAGAAATTATCACTTCAGTACGAGTTTATTTGTCCTGAGTTGGACAAAGCCATCAGGAGGCATCAAGAACTAATTTTTAATAAGTCATCGTGGTGATAGGATTAAAGCGGTAATATCAGTGCCTTATAATAATAGCTAAGTCCAAAATACTGTCCTGAAATTATATGTAGCAAAAAAAATAAATAAATAAATTTGTGTAGCAGCATCAAGTACAAAAATAATAGTTAGACGGGGAAGCTTCAGGGCTCAATATATGGGCATTTCTAAAGTAATTAAAGTCTACGGGCAGGGAACGGGATCTACAAGGTTCAAAAGCAGGGCTTTGCTGGGCATGAAAGTCTATGGGAGTGACCCCTAGTTTCGAAAATCGTTGGTGAAAGACAGACGGACAGGGCCGTGTCTAGTGATGTCCTCACGTCCAAAATCTTAAAGTTTCGAAGCCGTCCCTAGGTTAACTGGTCATTCGGTTATGTATAGTTAATATATACTCTCAGGAAAAAATTTACCAAGGCCAAAAGCTCTTTAGATATATTTAGTTCGCAAATTCAGCAGTAATGGTACAGTTTCATAGTGACGATATAGTGTTGGGTATTTCGGCATCAAAAATGTTTTCCTAAGAATATATAAATAACTTACTTTTAACTCAAAGCAATAATGCCGATAAGAAATTTGTACGAAGTCGAAAAAGTCGTTTATAAACCAAGTAACTGATTATTCTGTCGTGTAATATTTGAATTTTGGCATTTCAAAATAATTCCAAAAGCCCTTTTAATATACTAGCTAAGTCGTACCTCGGATGAATCCTTACATCTATAAAATTTTGCTAAGTCCAAAATATCGTTCGGAAATTAACTAACTAGAATCATTGGGCATCTCAGATTTATACCAAGTCCAAAAATTCGTCCAGAATAATACTAATTGGCAACTCTTGATGTTTGAAAATAATACTAAGTCCAAAAATTCGCTCACAATAATACTAACTGGCAACTCGAGTTCAAAATTATTCTAAGTCCAAAAAATCGCTTAAAGTAATACTTGGTGGCAACCTTTAAATCCAAGATGGCCGTCAGTGTGTGTTGTGGCCGTGAGCGCTTTGGGTACAACTGGGGACAAAAATCTGCCAAATATTTCGCCCCTCTACACCTCACAGTCCTCTGTTGGCTACTATTCATCAGTTTCTCGTAATTCTCTGATATGAAGGTCAATGAAATAGCTTGCGAGGTTTTTGTTCGTGTGTATATTCCTTTCAGCTCCCCCCACCCCCGTATGCCCTCCCCTCTCACCCCACACACCAGCATTTGTGGGGGAGGGGAGGGGTTACGGGGGTGGGGAATTGTGTTAATGTGAACCCTATTTTTTCTAACACCTTTCCCTCGTTTCAGCGTGTCTCCGGACGCTCTTCGGATTACCAAAGGCTCGATGCAGGACCTGGTCGCATTAAACAAGGCAATCGACTTAGATATATTTTTTGGGGATCTTTCGAGGCCAAAATTCGCCATTTTTTTCTTATTTTTTCCATTAAATTTTTGTAGTTTTTACATTTTTCCATGTTTTTTTACCATTCCATTTGTGTGTGTGTAAAATAAAATTCTTAATTTATAAGAATTAATATTTTTAAATTGTTCAAAAACCTTTTATATGTTCTAGTATTTTTCAAAATACCTTTAAGTCTACCAGTTCCTATTCCCTTCCAGAAGTTACTTAAAGTTAGATGCAAAACTAAAGAAAATCAGAAGATAAGTAAACAAAGGAGAAAATTTCATAGTTTATTGTTTAATGAAAATAAACACAGTGATACAATATATGATAGAGTAGTTCACTGGGTGGCGCACACTCGGCAGGAGTCCTTCCCTGGGTGGCACACACTCGGCAGGAGTCCTTCCCTGGGTGGCACACACTCGGCAGGGGGCCGTCGAAGTGGCGGAGCGGTGATAAAGATTCATCAGTGGAGGCACGTCTAAGCAACGGACCAAAACCTGTGAAACAAGTTGTATTTTAACAAACTTGCTTTAAAGCAATTCAATATTTACAGACAATGCACAATGTAAAGCAGTCAGAGCAGTTACAAATAATTTTTTTTTAATCAAAATTAACCAGCAAAGATTTAGATTCTCGTATAGCCATAGTTAAAGCAAGTAGGCTTCAGTGCAGTGAAACGACTTTAATAAATATCAGATATCGATAAATAAATTTAGATATATATATATATGGAGTGTTTTTATCCTGACAAATCCATAACCCTATTTAGATCAGCCTATTGAATAGTGTTTTCCGAGAAGGAGGGTAGGTTATATTTGAAACAAGACACTTATTACTACAGAATTTCGTGCTACCACGACTAGGTTGTGGTAGAAGCCCAGTTGTGCCAGATAAAAGTTAAAGACTAGAGCAATTAAGATAGACGGCTAAAGGCCAAAAGTGTCACTGTAGAGCTCACATTCATATAAAGTAAGGTTCAAGTTTCCTTATACTGTAACTTATGACACCCAAACTTGGGAAATCCCAAGGTTAGGACCAAACAACGCCACTTTCGCATTTTAGATAAAATTACTTGCTATTCGGCATTGTGTGTGATCTGTTTGGTCTACAATATAATCACTTCGTAAATTTCTAAACCTGTTACTATGAGAATCAGTTCATAAGGAAAATGCTTCAGAGACAAATGGGAGTTTCCTAGAATTTAAAGCCAAATTAACTAGCCTGACAACATACGCAGGGTACCGGTAGGAGGCAAGGCCACAGCTGCTCCTCAAGATGTTCCTGGCCACTCAGCGGATGCACATGGCTCAAAATGGGACACCCTCATGGGCACAAGGTCGCCCAAGCAGCATCTAGAATTAAAGACAAGGTTGTAATATAAGCATATAGTACCTCGCTGACAATGGGTATCAAAACATGAATATTCACAGCACAATATACAGTCATCAATAAAACCATCCATCCAAATTCAGCTAGGCCACCACACAGAACACTCCTAATCACACTAGACATCAGCAAAGCTTTTGATGTCATCCCCCGCCACAACCTCACAAACAAAATACTCAACACAAACATGCACAATAACACAAAAAGATGGCTGGCAAACTACATAGCAGGCAGATGTGCACAAGTAACATTTGCCGGTCAGTCTTCTAACATCAGAAACTTCACAAACTGCGTCCCCCAAGGACCTGTATTGTCTCCTACACTCTATAACCTATACATGCACGACATACCCACACCCCACACACTACAGATACACAGCTTCCTAAGCAGATGATATTACATTTACGAGTACATGTACGCACCAAAACGCAAACACAGCAGCACAAATCATCCAACCGTACCTCAACACAACACGAATGGTTCACCACAAACAGGCTCAAAATAGCCCCAGCCAAATCTACAGTGACTTCTCACAAACTGGACCACAGAACACAGTCATATCCCACACCTCACCATAAACAACACTCCCCTACCCCCCGAAAAATCCTTGGTGTAACACAATACATCAATGTCATTTACACAATACATCACAAACATTAAAAATAAAATAACACCAAGACTCAATGCTTTGAGGTCACTTGCCCATAAAACATTCGGACAACAAAGAAACCACCACCACAGTGTACAAAGAATACATACGTTCAGTGATGAATTATGCAAGCCCTGCCTGGGCTTCTAACCTCACCAAAACACACAACAACACTCTACAGACCATACAGAACAAGGCCCCATATATAATCACAGGTTGCACAGCTACTACACCCACAGACCACCTACATCAAGAAACCAAAGTCCTCAAAGTCAAGGATCACCTAGACATGAGAGGCACCCATTTTCTTGCTGCAGCCTCCACAAACCCACAACATCCACTACAGTACATGGCAGCACATCCACCCACACCAAGGAACATCAAAACAACACCCAGCACACGGTACCACACACAAATACTGTAATCTCTCCCCCCTCGCCCACCTCAGACCAGCTTCCAGAAGCATATCCACACTCAGATCACTCGCCGCTCCATTCAGTCACTTAAAGACGACACAGCTGCATGCACGGCCTCCTGACATCCACCCTTCTGAATACTATCTCCATCGTGAGGACATGGTCCACCTGGCCAGGCTGAGATGTGGGCACCATCCAGCTCTCTTAAGCTACCAGAAGAGGCTGGATGACTCCTTGGCTGATACCTGTCCAGGATGCAACACAGCACCCCATACTATTAAGCACATTATGGAAGACTGCATTACACACAATCACCTACGCCAACAACACAACATACACTCAGAGCTTTGTGGGAAAGCCCAGTCTCGGCCATGGCCTTCCTATGGGACTCGGAGCTGTTCGGCCAGACTGCCTGGGGAACAACTACTACTACTACTACTACCATCCATCATCTAATCCTGTGTTGCCCCATGAGGAGCGTAGGAGCCCGGGGCTAAGAGTGTGACCAGCCTCGATTACCCTTGACTGGCATTACGTTAGCAATAAACCCCCACCACCCTTATGATATAAACCTGCAACGGCTCAGTCCGATTGGAGAGCCTTATTTACGCACTAAACCACCAGGCGCCATAATTTGGTTATACCGTTACCACCCAGCGTAGTAAATACTTTCCTGGTGTTCAGGAAACCATTTGGCTTGTCACTCAGTGTAGAGTCACCCATAGGCAGAAAAGAGGAAAGAATGAAGGAAAAAAAAAGACAAAAGGAAGTGCAAAGTCACCCATAGGCAGAAGAAAGAGGCAAGACTGAAGGAAATAAAGCCAGGAAAGGAAGGACGAAAGGAAAAGAGGGAAGAAGGAAAAAGAGAGAAGAGCAGTAACCTGAGAGCAGCACTACATAGAGTGAATGAATGGTAAGCGCCCCACCTGCCATCAATAAAACACAACCAATAATAAAACCAATACAAAATCACTTACTACGAGTGAGGAGACGAAGTGATGAGGCCAACGTCAGGGAAAAAAATGAATGCCAGTACCTCTCTCTTGAAGTTGTCGCCTCGCATCGCCGCCTCAGCGTCATCTGCAGGCCACTCACACAACTACGAGTGGAATTTGAAGCTTCGAAACACCATTCCTCAGCGATTCATTTTGCACAGTGCATCCTGACCCCTTCACTCTGATGACGTATTTCCTTATTTTATCCCTCCTACCACCAGACGATTTTATGACACGTAGGAAGCATGTTTTCTAGTGAAGGGGTTAATGAAAGCTGCATATAACCTCTCCGGTTCGAAAAGTCTTCCGTAACGAGAATAAAATCGTCTGAATACAACAGGAAAAAAAGAAAAAAAGAAAATGTACGTCTTGAACTGATAAGATACAAGAACATTTTAAGGCATAATGAGCAAATAAGTCGGCATCGGCAAGGAAGAGGTGTTACGAATCCTCCAATACCACCCATAATTCGGCCCGAAGACATCCGAAGCTTCGCAATATAGAAATAAAATATTTTAGTTTCCCATGTCTTTTTGAATTGCCTCTCTTGTGTGCGTTTTCTATAGATGAATCAATGTCCCTTTTATTTTTTTTAATTTTTCCCTCTAAATTGATTTAAAAATGTCACCTTTCCATACTGAAAGGTGAGTTGTAATAATAGATCAGGACTAGAATACGATGCTAGTCACAAAGAAGTGCTATGCAAAAGGATGTAGAGCTGTGATATATTTTTTCTGCCACTAAGTTCTTTGAAATAAGCTAAAAAAATACGAAAATCTGAGCCAAGGTAAAAAAAAAAAAAAAAAAGCAGACGAGTGTGCCCTTAGGAAATTTTTGACCTCTACACAACCTCTTCAGTACGATGATGTTCTCTCCACTTTATTCTCGCTCCTTATAGACTTTATTTTTTATTTATTTTTTCAGGTCGAAATATTTTTCAAACTGGAGGGGTTAGACCTACCCTTCATTAACCCCCCAGCTTAAGCAGGTCTCTCCTAAGCTGAATAAAATCGTCTGGCGGTAACAGGAATGAGCTATGAAAGACGGAATACGAGTGAAGGGGTTAAAATTATAGAAGAAAGAATGTAACACTAATAATTATACCACAGGATGCTGCTGCCGCTGATAATAATACTGTAATAATAATAATAATAATAATAATAATAATAATAATAGTAATAATAATAATAATAATAATAATAATAATAATAAAACAATTTAATGAGGAAATAGATGGCGCAGAGAGAGAGAGAGAGAGAGAGGGGGGGGGGAGCAGAGGAACGAGGGAGAGGGAGAGGAAGACGGAGAAAAGAAATGGTGGTAGGAAATGAAGTGAGGAAAAAGGCAAAAAAAGAGGGGATGGGGAGGGGAAGAACAGGACTGGGAAAGGAATAAACTATGATAAAGCGAGGAGAATATAGAAGGGTTGAGAAGGAGAGGAGAGGGAAAGAAGAGGATGGGAAGGAAGATATGTGGAATGGAGGAGGAAGAGGAATGGAGAGGAAAAGAAGGGGAAGCAGGCAGGGGTGCAGTGGCAAAATTTGAGGTGGCGGAGGGTGGAGAAAATTGCTGGTGAAAATAATGTTTACTGTAGCATCAGTTTATCACGAAATATATTGACCATCCGAGACTCAGACAATAATTGGCAAAAGAAATACACCCCGAAGACCTAATGGCTGCCTTATTCACTGGACCACTTCTATCTAGATAATGTTTTCTTTTTTCTTTTTTTTTTAATGTAAATGATTGTTCTCACGGTTCAGAAAAATGATCAACCAGAGCACAGTTATGTATTAATATGGACAAATATTAGCTAAAATGTAGATGACTCGTTCATGTGTGTACCTATTTTAAGAATCGATGGAATAATGTGGAGAAACGTCGCTCCCGTGGCCTCCTGCAGCACCATACTCTTGTGAAAGGGGACGAGAGAAGAGCCGAAAATGTCATATCCGGGTCCCTAGGTAGCAATATTTCTGGGTGGACAGGGTATACGGGAACACAAACCTTGTCCAAGAGTCTGACTGGCAGCGAAATCGAAATCGCGAGAAGCTGCTTCGATGGAGATAAATATTTTCTTTCATACCACCATCACCTCACCTGCCATCAACCCTGCACTACCTCACACATTCATACCTACACGCACACACCTCTTTTTTATGATCTAGTACCCCTATCCCCCTATGAGCCTCTATGCCGTGTGTAAATATAAAGAGATATATTTTTGAATTCTTTGGTAATATTCGTACGATTATATTACACCAAGGCCGCTTAAGCAAATGAAAATATGGCAACAGGGACTTGCGGTTCTTGCAGTAATTACGTAAATACGCACCAAACCATAGCTAAATCGAAATAACCTGTCCTGTCCGGCGCTCCAGTCTCTGTTGTGTGTGCGTGTGTGTGTGTGTGTATGTGTGCAGTCTCTCCTCGCTTTCTCTCTGGTCTCTCTAAAGTCTTTGTCATCTCCCCCTCGCAGCCGTCACTCCATCTCCTGGGGAAATAAAAGGACATTAAAGGAGGCTAAGGAGTGGATTGCCTACCAGAGTAACGCTATGCAGGTGTCGCCATAGCTACTTCTGGTGCTCCTACATTATCTACCAATCCACAGAAGAGGGTCACATTCTGAGTGATTTGGGAGACCGTAACACCTCTTCCTTGGCGATTTAGTATGTATGTTTCACTCCATCATCTTACTCTGCGTCACTGATGCAAACTATATCGACATTAAAACGGTGTAGAAAGAATATCGGAGAAAGATAAGGTGCCATATGGAAAATAAATCGCTTAGGAAGAGGTGTTATGAAGCCTTTGCCATAGTAGATGACCCCGATGCTGATGGATTCTCTAGGTTGCCATTACTACTACGGTTGCCATCTCGTCTTCGGCTGCCATCTCGTCCTCTGGTGTTGTCATTCCGTCTAGAGCAGGCATCTTGTTTTCTTGGGTCCTCTTGTCGTCGGGGTTGACATCTCGCAGTCTGCCTTTGCCATCTCTTCGTCTCCTGATGTCACTGGCTTCTGGGACTGCCTTCTCGATCGGGGGGCACTGACATCATCATCTCTGGGGTTGGCATCGTTTTCTGTGGAGGGAATACTCAGTCAAACATAAGCACTACATATAGGCAAGTTTACATACAAGCAAACTTGCATTCAAACATTACCAAACCCGCACACCCCATATAATCACACGCAACCTCACTCTAACATTCTTTATTTTTATTTTAGTGCCGTGAGATGTTCAAATGAAGGAAATCTACTAGCACATGCAATAGTTGTTTATTAAGAAACCAAACAACTTTTCCACCTGAGTATAGTCCTTCTATTCCCCAAACAAGTCAGGCTTCAACAACATCTCACAGCCACACAACCCTGCACAGGACCGAATTCTTAGTGGCACACGTGGCTTCGTATTACCATTATCTCAGCTATTTATTTTCTTCATTAAACCCTGAGTATATTTTTATCGTTTAATATCAAGTTTCCATCAATATAACAAGAGACAATGAGGTGTAATTAGAAAAATGGTTTGGTCATGTAGGGAATAGGGAATGGCTGGCAAGAAGAGTGTATGGGTTAGGTGGAGGGAGAGGGGAAAGGGGTGACCAAGGCTATGATGGAGGGTAGGGTGGAGGTGTATGAAGAAGGGAGACGAGAGTTGGGGGGAGGACATACATACTGGTAGGTAGACAAGCGGGCAGGTAAGCAGGTAGTTATGTGTGTAGGCAGGTAGATAGGTATGTAGGTAGGCAGAACGATAGGTAGGAAATGTGGTAGGTAGGTAGACATTACAGAGTCAGTTATGTCGACAGTTAAATGATATAAATAACACAAGAGAATATTAAGATGTTCTACGCAGAATAAATCGCTAAGGAAGAGGTAAGACGATGATTTTATGACACCCACAGTACGGTCCCAGGCACGAATAATTCAACTCCTTCGGTGCAGCAACTTATTTTTCTACAGTTTATTCTGGCTACCACTGGACGATTTATATTAAACTAATGGAGAGATCTTATAGGGGATTTAACGAAGGCTTTATCTAATCCCTTCATTTCGAAACGTTCCCCCCTCCAGGATGAATAAAATCGTCTGGCAGCAGCAGAAGGAGAATCAAAAGTAGGTCGTGGTACTGAAAGGGTTGTCTCAAATAAAAGTATATTAATCTTTGTCAGTCGTTTTAGCACTCACTCACGCACCACTCGCTTCTTGACTATTATGTCTGTCTACCTATCCATCTATCTGTCCATCCATCCCTGTCTACATCAGTCATTGTGTCTATCCGTCCATGTCATGTATGTGTGGCTTTTATGTCCCCCTCTCCCTGTGTGTGTGTGTGTGTGTGTGTGTGTGTGTGTGTGTGTGTGTGTGTGTGTGTAAAAGCATCTTCTTAACCCCTTCATTCAGACGACGTAAATCTTCATTCTTGCTGTCTTCCAGCGTTTGTGTTCACCTCAAGAAGACTTTTCGAACTGGATGAGGTTAGATATCGCCTTCAATAACCTCCTCGTGAGTAAAGAAAATCGTCTGGAGGTGGTTTAATGGAAAATAGGACATCTGACTGAAGAGGCAAGTTAAGGTACAGATTTCTTACTTCCCGGTATAACAAGTTGATTATACTATGCCAAATATAATAATGAATTACACTTAATTTTATATCATTATACTAACGTACGGAAGTGAAGCTTGGACATTGTTGGAAGGACACAAGTCAAGAGTGAGAGCAGTGGAAATGAGTTATTTAAGAGGAGCCTGTGGAGTCACGTGGAGAGACAGGCTGACGAATGAGGATATAAAGGAGCGTTGTGGTGTGGATGTGGATGTAATAGGAAGCGTTATGAGGAACACACTGAGGTGGTTTGGCCATGTGGAGAGGATGGAGGGTGAAAGACTGACGAAGAAGAGAGTGTATTTGAGTGAGGTGGAGGGGGGAAGAGGGAGGGGGAGGCCGAGGATGAGATGGAGGGATGGGGTGGAGAGGTATATGAGAGAGGGGGGTGTGAGTTGGGAGCAGGGCAGTGAAATGGCGGGGGACAGGGCGACTTGGAGGCGATTTGTTTGTGGCCACCCCAAACGGGATTGAGGCGTCTGGCAATAGATAGATAGATAGATAGATACTGAATAAAGTTCTCAAATCAAGCTTAGTGTCCTGAAAACATTAGCGTAAAAGAAATATAGCAATTACAACAGTAGATATATTTTTACTAGATATGCAACAGCTGGAATGAAGATTATGGAGAAAAAAGGAAGGAGGGTCAGCAAACTATTGAATTGGAGCGCGGCATCCACAAGTTTGCATGGAGGAGGAGAAGGAGGAGGAAGAGATAGAAAAGGAAGAGGAGGAGGAAGAGGAAAAGGATGAGGAAGAGCATGAGGAAGAGATGAGGAGTAGGAGGAGGAGGAGTAGGAGGAATGAAAAAAGCGATGTAGTTTACATTCACAGTCTACATGCATCGTCGAAATGTCATAACCATAGAAATTACAGCATTATTACTATACTATGGTCATTAAGTCGGCTGCTGCTATTTTCTAGGAGCTGAATATAATAGTCCGTCATATGTTGAAATAAAACACAGTGTTCTTGTTTTTCGGTTTAAGGATCGTACTCTAAATGCCATTGGAGGCTTCATAACAGCTCTTCCTTAGCGATTTATTTATATACTAAGCCTTAAGCCTTCCACTGCACGCCAAACGTCCACATAAAGCTGCACTGGCTGTTCACAAAGTCGGCAAACACACCAACCCACTACCAAACCTTTCCTCCTGTTGTTAATCTATCCATACGTGTTCACATGCATTCCACTTTGCTGCAAATTAAAGTACTATGGCTTTTTAAAACCTATACTTTACCTTTAACGAGGAAAAAATGGGCAGAATGCTTTTTCGCTTTTTCCCTCGACAGCTCATACTACACTGAGTGGCTTTGTCAATAAAAAAAATAATAATAATCTTAGCTTTTCGGGGGATCCACTCTTCACTGTTTTTATCTAACGTCTAACTGGCAACTCAACTAGACGATGAAAGAAAATAGTATAGAAAGAGTGTATTGGGTTTAGAAAGAACGTACGCTTGAACAGTAGTAGTAGTAGTAGTAGTCGTAGTAGTGGTGGTGGTGGTGGTGGTTGAAATAGTAGTAGAAGTAATAGCTGTAACTCCAAGCTCATTTAAATGTGAACCCAGTGGACTGTAGGCTAAATTTACCCCTTTTCTGAAATTCTCCATCCTCCTTCTGGAAGATGGAGAGGGAATTAAGGAACGCTTGCATGACCAGGCAGTGGAGCCACCAGGTCATATCAGTGCCACCGTGCGAAGGCGTCCCTCTCCGGTACAGTGCGTCAGAGGACAGACAGACAGAAGGAAGGATGTATTAGGGAAATTCACCGAAGTAAAACGGGAACGGAAACACACACGCAATCCCACCCGCCGTAAAGACAACACAACTTATACCGACGCACAGAATATCAAACACGGGACTCTAAAACTGACTTTATGCGCCAGCTTTCCCGAAGGATAAGCAAGATCAAGCAAACGACAGATCTAAGTGTGAGTGGAATTTTCTTTATTTACTTAACTCCTTCAATCTGGTGACTTCATATATTGCTTTCAAAATCCAGACGCTTTTTATTTAACGTACGAATGAGCTCTGACAGTGAAAGGGTTAATAGAGGCTTTATCTAACCCTTCTACTTCAAAAGCTCTATATTTAGGTGAAGAAAATTGTCTAGAAATAAATAAATAAATAAATGGACAGCACATCACTGAAATGAAGGGAGCAATAGTTTAAGAGGTCATGTGAGTTCAGTTCAAAGTGCTAAATCCTTCCAGTCCAATGACCTGTTTATCATTTAATTTATGCTACTACAAGACGATTTTGCCCAGGATAGGGAGAACCGCTACTGTAAAGGGGTTAATGAAATCTGTACCTAACACCTCTAGTTCTAACCATCTGTCTTACGCTGAATAAAATCGTCTGGCGTTAACTGGAGAAAAATGAAACGTCCTCGGGCTGAAAGGAATAATAAAATGATGCCACAGTTCATCAACATTACATATTGCAGGTTGAATTGCATTTTAGTCTCTCAGGGATCAGCTTGCAATGATATACGGGATTTGACTTTTTAACTGTGTGTTGTGTTGCGTGCTTAGGTCCATGTTTTACGCCCTTTTATTCAGCTTGGCTCATTGGATCAAACTGAGATGCTCATGTTTATCACTCGCCATCATCATCATCCCATCCCGTTCTGCCCGTTCCTCTCCATTCAGGTACTGGAGGAGGTGCCTTCATGTGGTGGCACCGATGTAACTGGACGGTGGAGCTGTCTGCGTGTACAAATGTCCCCCATCCATCTCTCTGTTCCCCGAAAGGAGGGTGGTGGACTGCAGGAGGGCAACTTCAACCTAAAGTTCATTAGATTTATTTTCAGATGAGCATTTTGTTGCATCTACTACTACTCTCCATCTATTTTCTGTCGCCAGCATCGAATTTCTGTGTCTCTCGCCTTTCCACAGACAATATCTCACATAAGACATCTTCTGAAAGTGTTCTCATTCCCTTCCCTCCCCCCCCCCACCTATCACTATCTTCAAAGGCCATCCCAACCACCCAATCCACTCCTGTCCACCCTACTCGCTTTAGCTCTCCCATCCTTGACTTACACGTTAACTGCACGCTAAGGTTGCCTAATACCTGCCAATCAATTTATCTTATTTTTATTTATCTTTTATTTTTATCATGTGCTTCTCATTACGAAACTCATGCAGTTAACTCGATTCCCTTTTAAAGCTCTAGCTTACTCAATTTCCATATAACTTTTTTTTTTTTTTTCTCCGGCATTCGTTATTATTTTTGTCTACTTTGTTGATCTTCCACATCTCCTCCCACCTTCAGACTCAGTTATAAACCATATACAGTATACACGATTCACTACCTCTCCGTCAAACATTTTCCTGACAAACTCCAGTTGTATATTCCCTCTAGTCTTGAAAGAAAATGGTGCGTCACAGTACAATAGAAAAGGGAAAAATATTGCTAATCTCATGGGGAGACTTAGACATTTCACTTCGAGCATACTGTATTTATTGTATCTTTTAGACGTTTTCATTTAGCTTAGAAGAACCTTTTCAAACTGGAGGGCTATAATTATACAGTCTCTGTTAATTTCTTCTGCATAAGTGACATGTTTCCCGAGTAGATTTAGTAATATAGAGGTAGCAACAGCAAAAAAATCCTCGGATTGAAAGGGCTAACCATTCCTTTAATCGTCTCTCCAGAAAGTAAGCAGAATGTAGAGAGTATTTAAAGAGCGCTGGAGAAGTGACATTTATTCTATGTTGGACCAGATTTAGCTCCACTGTGAGATATATTCCCGTGGCTTAAAAAAAAAAAAATAACAGCATATTAAAAGATTTCGTGGCCTACATAAAACATTTGGTTCGTCAGCGTATATTCACTTGGAGGTAACGCTACATCAAGTGAGTGGTTGATAGGTGCCTCCGCCTACTGAGGTATTAATAAACTATTTTGTCGCTGAAAAACCTCTCGAATTCCGAATTTTAGCACATTATCAAGCGGATGATCCATATTTAGCACTCCACTAAAAAATTACCTGTGGGTATCTTACGTGTTGTGGGGACACCTCGGTCTGCTAGCGTGGGTGTGGCCGCGTGGGTATAGTAGCTGAAGTAGGAAATGAAAAACAGATGCTAATTAGACACTGAATATGGGTGTAGCAGTCAGAGTGGGAAATGAAAAATTGATGCAGGTAAGACAATGATATCGTTAACTGAGCCTTTGTATTTATGGAAGAGGAGCGTTATTTATGTACCGCCCTGTTTTACTGTAGCTAACTCTTGATGATTTGATTCGCCACTGGAAGCCTCTCGAAGTCTGGAGGTAAAGGATTTATTTCGATTTTATTCTGTCCAATGCTTGGCTATTTTTCTCACCATCAGAATACCTACCAAGGCCTGAAAGCAATTGGTCGGATGGCTATATGCTAGTTTCCCCTTTCCGACAGCACTATTTCACGTTTTCTCTATTATGTGACGTTAATGAACGATTGGTGAAAAAGATAACTAGATCTGATGTGAGAGGTGTAAGGCTGAGAGGGAGACCACGAATAGGATGGATGGACAGTGTGAAGAGAGCGCTGGATGCGAGAGGGATGTCTGTTGAGCAAGGAAGAGTGGCTGTGCGTGACAGAAATAAATGGAGTGAAACTGTGAATAAGTGATGACGCAGCCCTGAGGGGATATTCTCCCCCATTTGGTCTGATCAGCTAGTCAAGTCAGGTGCGGGTAAGGGAATGGGTCTGTTATGATGTGGCAGGGGTAAACCAGTTTTGCTGTCGGGCCCTGCTGCGGATGTCACTGATTGCATTGCGCAGTTGACCCTTGTGCGGTGTGATGCGGTGAGGATCTGTCCGTTCTCCCCTTTGGGGCTAAGATGCGAATGAATGTGTTTGAATGGATGAGTAAATGGAGAGTGAGTCGTCCTGTCTCGGCTACCTCCCTTTCCTTGGGGGAAGCAGCCTAGGTATATAGATAGATAGATAGACGTTTTCTGTCACACGTAGAGAAGCCACATCCAACAGGGGCTTCTTCATAGAGATTTTAACTTTATGACTGTTGGGATTTCACTCGTCTGACTATGATCTTTTAGAGTTAAATTTGATAACACACACACACACACACACACACACACACACACACACACACACACACACACACACACACACAGCATACTTTTCTACAGCAAATCCTTCCCACCTACTCATCAGTTTCACCTAAATACTGAGGCTTCCCTCCCACCATCATCCTTCCCACCATCTTCCCTGTGTCCCCCTTATCTCTGTTCTTACCACCTTGCAGTGTAATTAGTGATCCGGAAGTGAAAGTGATTATTGATGGTCTTTTAAGGGGGGTTAATTGAGACAGCGGTGATAGAGAGGGACGTCTTCTAGTGGTGGCACCGATAATCCAGGCGACGTAGCGGCCAGGCGTTCCAAACTTCCTTCAATCCCCTCCCTATTCCGCAGCAAGAGCATGGTGGACTGCAGAAGAGAGGCTGCCTTGGCCTCTAGTCCACTGGGTTCACATTCAGATGAGCCTGGGGTTGCAACTACTACTACTACTACTATTACCACTACTACTGAGACTTGACAAATATTTTCTAAGTTCTCTCTTTAGCTTCCCACCATCTTACCTTTCTTCCAGTTGACTCCATTCCCTATTAATCACTCTCTTTCATTCCTGTCTTCTGATTTTCTCTCCAAAGTATTTTCTCGCATAGTCTTCCTCCTTATGTTCACCCGGCAGCATTACTGGGGACCTGGGTATAACATCGACAGTTGGAGGTGTGTTATAGAGGAAGGATTAGACTCAGCAAATATGGACTGTCTGCGTTAAAGACCTTAGAGCAACTGATAGGTAAAAATCGAAGACTTTATTTTGCTTTCTCATCATATTACTCTCCATAATTTAGCTCCCACCCTTCATTTATTATTATTATTATTATTATTATTATTATTATTATTACTTCTCCTCCATCAATTCTCTCCCATACATTCTTCCTCTCAAACAGTCTCCCTCCTGTACCAACCCATTCTGTCCTACCAAAAACCTAACCTCTGTCCAGTTCCCCCTACCCTTCACTGATTTTTTTTTTTTTTATTTCCTCTCCAAAAAACCTTCTTCCTCACATTCTTCCCCCCACCCAAACACCATCTTCCCCCCTCCACCTCCCCATACAGCCTTCCACACTCCTCGTCTCCGTACAGGTCCCTCCCCTTCACTTCTGTTCTCTGATTCAACAAAAAAAGCACTTCTATGCGGTCTCCTCGATGCTCTCTCCCTCCGACACACCGTCCCTTCAACATTACTTACTATTCTTAACCGACTCAGCTTACCCAAATATACTGTCCTCTCACCCTGACCCGCACAACATAATCATTCTCCCACATAACGCCTTAATAAATCTCTTTCATAATCTTCTTACACCCACTTAACTTCTTAATGAATCCCTTCCATATTATAGCTTTTCTTTGACACAGTCTTATATCAGTCTAATATAACCTTCCTCTTACACAGCTTCTCCATAACATGATCTTCATATTATAGAGTACCCACTCACATAACTCTTCCATAAAATAATCTCTCTCTCTCTAAATCCTAGCTTTAATCTACACAATTACTCCATCATTATTAAGCATATCCTTCCATAATAGTCTCCCTTTTAAATAATCTCCCTCCTACGAAGCCTTCTGTCAATATAACATTCTTTTCCACTGCCTCTTTCACAAAAAATTCTGCCCCATACTTTTCCATCGGTCACCCCACCGAATCTTCCGTTTTCTTCCTCTCGCACAACCTCTCTCCCAAACACACTCCATTCAGCATTACATTCCTTCATATTACTTCTCCAATACAGCTTTCTACAACTTACCTACTGCCAAGCCCACAGAATTTCTCATAGTTCATCCTTCCTTCCGTGTGGTTTGCGCTTTCTACTTCACGCAGCGTCCCTCCCACATGCTCTCCCTCCCTCTATAGCTTCACCTTGCTTGTCCCTTCCATAATTCTTCTACCTTACACTTTACTTCCCATGCACCTGCAGCTTCCCCCCCATTCCCTCCCATACCTAACTCCCATATTACCCTCCCCATATACAGTATCATCCTTTCCATTCAACCTCCGCCGCACTGTCTCTCTCACCATCGCCTCCCACCGTACCACCTCCACACCACCTCCCTCTTATATTTCTCTCATTTTATCTTTTCCTCCATCACTGTCTCTCCTAAATAAACTTCCTTCTTTACCCCTTCCTCCCACACACTCTCTAGCAACTCATCCTTGCCTCCACACCACACACACTCTACAGAGTCTTACACTCTACCCATTATTCCTCTCCACCATCTTTCACACCCAGCCCCCTCACACACACACACACACACACACACACACACACACACACACACACACACACACACACACACACACACACACACTCTTTCTCACCCTGCTCCTTCATTCCACTTAACCCTTCCACACAGTCACTCCCACCTTTCCTGTCCATACCATCTACACACCTTCCCTCCTATCCCGTCCCCGACAAAGACTTCACACTCTATCATTTCCTTCTACATCACCTACCACACACAGATTCACCATAAAGTTTCCTCTCCACACCAGCTTTGGTCCCCCCACTCCAATAAAAAAAAAATTCTTCCTTCCACAAGGTCTTTCCAGTAATTTCCTTCCTTCCACAATGTATAGCCCGCACTTTCGTTTCTTCTTACAATACCTCCAACACCTTCCCTTCCTCCCAGTCTCTCTCTCTCTCTCTCTCTCTCTCTCTCTCTCTCTCTCTCTCTCAAGCATTACCTTTCCCACTTCTCTATTCCCTCCCACGTACACTTCCACCTCACCTCTTCCTCCCACACCATTTCCCACACACCCTCACCCTTACCACCACCCTCACACAAACCCCCACACACAAGTCAGCACACATCCCCCCTACACCACCTCCAACACCCCCTCGCTCTTACTCTCCCCTCACACCACTTCCCCCCACCCAACCACGCACCCCACCCCTTCATCACGCACCTATCCCGTCCCCCTCCCACCTACACCGCCATATTTATCAAGAGAGGTAAAGTTGGGTCGCACGAAAGGAGTTTGGGAGAAGAAGTGACACATGATTTATCGCTGTTATACACCAAGAAATTTTGAAAAATATTAGGGAAAGAGAGAGAGAGAGAGAATCTGCCTTCATTTTCTCTTTCCCCCCTTCTTTCCCTTTCTTACTTTACTTCCTTCATTCTTAATCAGTTTTTCTTAAGTGAGAAACGTAAGTAGTCAGTAGCCTGAAAAAATGCAGTGTGGGTCCAAAATGTATAGGCCTTCATCCTTGTTAGACTGACTGGAGGATGACGTGAATCAGATGCAGGACGAGTCGCCATCCTCTGTGCTTGTATCGTCTAAGTAAGGACTGGTATAATCATCCTGTGTGGCAGCAGAAGATTGGTGACGATCTTAGGATGTGTTCTCTGGCTCCTAGTCTACTGAAAGCCAGAGAAACATACGCTGAAGGTGGAGGGGATTGATAGAAAACCAGATGGGATAAAGTCAAGGTGATTTGTTGTGGTTTTTTGTATGCCGTAGACTGGACTGAGTACCAAAGGGCGTCCAAGGCAACAGAAGAACTAGGATGGCCCAGGTATTAATTTTGGCGGTTATTGGTCCAGTAGCTGGGTGGGACTGTTGGTACCCGCACAGACCACCACACTGATTTTGCCCTAAATAAGACACTAGCTTTTTCGGGGGATTTTGTCTGTATTATAATGAGACACTTGCGACTGGGACGATGAAGAAATAAATAAATAAATAAGTAAATAAATAAAAGAATAAGTAAATAAATAAGTAAATAAATAAATAAATCTATCTATGTATGTACCTACAAGCTTCAAGATAATCAAGGATAATGTAGGTATGTAGTTAATATATATGCCGTTACAATCCTGCTCACCCTGGCATACACGAACAGCCTTTAAAGCATCTCGAGCTTCACACTATTCACTCCTACTACAAAGTCAGACACCCTTTCCCCACCCATACTTCGCTAGCATGGGCATCGTCATCAACAGTGAAGCCTACATTACTCGATATCTGGATCACTAAAATAAAATGGTTACAAAAGGAGGTAAAAAAAGAACTACGTATGTCCACAAACCGATCACTGGCTTTGATATATTCGTTGTCATTTTACTGTACACGGTGTCCACAGTTATCTTCTTAAATCTACAGCCAATATCTACCTTGACGTTATGAGTTAATTCATGGTATCACAGCTGGAAGACTATCAACTACCATCTTCAAGCATCGTGGTGCATCTCCTCACTGGGGACTGGATTTACGTGAGTTCTTGAGCAATATAGTTTCTTGCCGCGTTCCCTTGCCGAGTTCCTGAGCAATACTGTTTCTTGCCAAGTTCCTGAGCAATAGTTTCTTGCCGCTGAACTGGAACATGATGCCCAATTGTTCCAAGCTCCTGATGGTGGTCACGTAAAAGTGTGCAAAATTATGTGAGGAAAAAAAAAAGGAAAAAACTTTAACATGATTTTCCTCCTCAGGATACAACAACCCGCATGAAATTTTGGTTTTTATTTTTCATTTTTATATATTGTCAAAGTTTTGGAGATAATTTGTGGACGCTCTGTTTTATGGCGCGTGATTTATTTTTGTGCTAATTTTTTCATTCCCACTAATTCCTGCTCCTGTTCCAGCGACCCTCCTTGTTGTGGTCTCCGTTTCCCAACCCTGATTTATCCCCTCGGCCATTATCCTAAATCATGATAACTACCCTGTTTTTTTATGAGGCTCGTTTAGCTTTTTGTCCTGTAATGAATGAGGAGGCTGCGGTTGTTAGCGGGAATTAATTAGGGTGTTAACTGCCTCGTTGGGGGTGATTAGGTGTGCTTGCGTTTTTGTCTGGCTGCCTGCTTGCTTTGTGGGTGTTTTTAGGTGCTTGGTTATTTAATGGGGAGGGTGTGTGGGCTTCTGTCTTCGTTGTGATTGTCTGTATTTTGACTTGTTTATTGAGAATGTTGTTGATGGTGTTCTTTCTCCCTCTATCCCCCTTATCCCCTCCTCCCCGTCTCTCTCTCTCTCTCTCTCTCTCTCTCTCTCTCTCTCTTTCTCTCTTTTCGCTTTCGTGTTTTTCAATCGCCTTTTTTTTTCCTTCCCGTTTTCTCTCCCTGTGTATTTTGCTTTTCCCTGCCCTAGTCCATGGGGAGAGGGTAAAAAGAATCCTGCTCACATATTCCCTGTGTGTAGAGGGAGGGGTAACTAAAAGGGACAGACGAGGGGAGTGGAATCTGTCCCCTATTCGTATGGGATGTAGCGTTAGTTCCACCGCCCAGCACTTGAGTCGCAAATCGATTTTACGCATTTATAGTCAAAAGCCCGCTTACCATTGCACTAAATCTATTTCACACTTATGGCGTATCTGTCTTTCACCTCCCTAACGCATCGTATCAGAGAAAATCACCAAAGGGTAGAGAAATATACCAAGCCACTCACAGCTTTGAAATATTTGCCAGTAGGGGAGAATGAGGAGACGAGGTGAAATTTTAGATGAATCTTTGTCCCAGAACAGCTGCTCACAATTTGTACTCTTATACAGGTGATCGATGGCTTTACAGCGAGCGTTCTTGCTGTCTACTTTCCTCAAGGGAAAGTTTTCTGAATGTACAGTCGGCACCAGAAGTCCTCTCTCTTCCCTTGCGAACATAGGAAATAAGTGGTGTACATCAGCAGCAACCGACTCTGATGATTTGCCACACTGATTTTTGACGTCCATGGAGTGAAAAACAGGAGAGGAGACAGGACTTTTGATGCCTCCTGTACACTGCAATTAATGTGACATGTAGAGTATTTTTTTTTTAAGCTGTATCTTTAAAAACAGATGACACATATAAATAGTAAGCAATTAAAAGTATCTTAAAATTTCACAAACTGTTTCATTATGTAAAGATTGTTAGGCGCTGTATTATTAAAAAAAAAAAGAGGCATATAAATAGGAAGCTAGTGGAGTTTATTTCAAAATTTAATTAACTCTCGAAATATAAAGAAGGACTAGGATTCATGCCTAATTACTGCACGAAGGTCATTAAGGTAGACAGTAAATTTCTTCTAAGTTCCAACCTTCCACTAGAACACTATGCACAATAATCTATTTTTCCTCAAGGGTCCCTAATTATACTGCTGTGTGTATAAACGGAGAAACAAACTTATTCTACCAGTCTGACCGGCTCCACAAAGACTTGGAGGAGCTTTGGCCTTTATCTCCCCAGCCAATACCAACATGGGATATAAATTAAGGATGCTGAGATACCGTCGCCGTCTTTACCCCTCTCCCCTTTCCTCATCTCTTCTTTTCCCTTTCCTCTTCCTCCACCTCCCTCGCTCCTCCCCCTCCTCTCTCTCTCTCTCTTTCAATCTGCCTTTCTCTTTCTCCTCCTCTTCTTATTGCCCTCCATTCTACCTTCCCTTTTCCCTTCCTTATTCTCCCCCCATCTCTCTCTCTCTCTTTCCCTCTCTCCCTGCCATAAATCCCCAGAGACATAAATGAGAAACTTTCCCACAATTTTCTCTTATATTTTTTGGGTGAAGATGGAGGTCCCTTTGTGGTCCAGCCCCCTCCCCCCAAGAATATCTGATTTAAGAGTGGTTATTCATTACTCTTTTCTGTCACTTTATTGTCTTTCTCTGATATATAACCCTCGCCTTATATATTTCAGGAATTTATATATTTTTTTGAATCTATTTTGGTTATTTGCTTTTTTTTTTATAGTTTTACCCGTGTCTAGTATCTATTTTTTTTTTTTCATAATATTTATCAGTGTAATTTTCTGCCGTTTATGTTTTTTATTATCTTTTGGTTATTTATATTAATTTTACCGTATCTAGCATCCATTCTTTCTTACATTTTTCTGCTAGGTATCTTTATAATTATCTGTTTTTCTCTCTTTTTGTTTCTTTTTTTGTTTTGATTTTCCGTGTTTAGTATTTATTTATTTTTTTATTTTCCCAGTACTTACAGTATCTTTATAATTTTCTTATTTTTTTGTGCTATCACCTGACTCCTCTAACTACCTCCATCAAATTATATACATATTCTTTTCACATGCATACCCTGCTTTTTTTCTGCTTGCATGAGCTGATGATATTTCTTTGTTTATGTGTATAATTCATAACTCATTTCCCTTTATTCATTTCCTCCTTATACTTATTTGAGCTTATTCATTTTTTTTTTACCAATAAAGGAAGAAATATAGTACTGGACTCGGCGAAAAAAAGAAAAACAAACAACCATGCATTACGAGAAGCCTGAAGGTAAGGGGGACTGTTCTAGACTTGCCCTGTTGTGTGCATGAAAAGCTTAGAGTCTTGGTGAGCTTTTGAATTGATCTTGGTGAGCTTTTGCATTCATCTTGGTGAGCTTTTACATTGATCTTGGTGAGCTTTTGCACTGACAGCAGGGCAAAGTGAGAATTAGAGCGTTGAGGGAAGCGGGTGTTGCGTGCCCTCTGTGATGGGGAAGACGACCAGGCGGAGAACTTGGATGAACAACGACAAGGGTAATGTTGCGAAGAATAAGAAGAAAAGGAGAGAGAGAGAGAGAGAGAGAGAGAGAGAGAGAGAGAGAGAGAGAGAGAACTAATGAACAGAAAAACCTCGATTCCACTAACTTTCTGTGTCTGTCACGGCTGGAAATTCTGGAAAGACAAGGATTCTGAGATAAATGGAAGAAAATGTGATAGTAATTGTCCGTCTGCTTCCCTTGTATCTCTTCCCCTTCCCTCCGTTTTTAATAAATTTTCAAGGATGTCGTCGTAGTGGTTATATTCCTCGCCAAATTTTCCTAAGCCTCTTCAGCTCAGTTCCTTAAATTCATATCGTTGTATCCATCATCATCACCATCATCACCACCACCATCATCACCACCATCATCATCATCGTCACCACCATCATCATCATCGTCACCATCATCATCAACATCATCATCATCGTCACCATCATTTTCTTTCCTTGTTCAGTTATCAGGTACAACTCTGACATTTACAGTCATTATTTTTCTTAACCCTTATATAGTCGCAACTCTAATTTTTTTCTACTTAATGTCAGACGATTTTTTTTTTTCGCCATGGGAGAGCCACAGAAGATGAATGTCAGCACTGCCACCATCAACCCTCTCATGGCTGGAATAACTCTACCATTCTTCTCCAGGCAAGGCCAGACGATTTTATTCAGCTGAGAGAGAAGCAGAGGAACATGAGGGAGTTAGCAGCCTATATCTTACTCCTACAGACTTCCAACTTGATTTATACAACTGTTGAAGAGGCCTCGTGTATGGGTCTGCTGTATATCCCTTGCTTTATGTCCAATTACCATCATCAACTCAAAAGGAAATTGCCTCTCGTATTAACCCAAGACGTCCCATTATCCCTTATTTCACCCTGGTTCTCCCATTTACCCTCATTTCTTCCAGGACCTCCCATTATGTAGGGGAGCCTCTCCATTATATTCCCCTCCCCCCCCTCTCTCTCTCTCTCTCTCCCTCTCTCTCACACACACACACACACACACACACACACACACACACACACACACACACACACACACACATTCGCTTAAACAGCCTTCGTCCAGTATAGACCAAACGTTGTGGAAGGGTTCAGGGTAAGACAAAAATGGAGGGATTTGATTTTGGGGATGATGTGCCAAAGGCAGAGATCAGAGGGAAAGTAAAAGTTCACGGTCATTTGTCAAAGTCAGCTTGAACAGTTCTAATCCAGTGAAGACCAAACTCGGTGGAAAGGTTGAGAGTAAGGCAAGGACCAAATTTGGTGGGGGTATTTAAAGTTTGGCAAGGATCATGTTCTACTCTTCACCCTCTCTCTATTGAATCATCCCTTCCTCCCTACTCCCTCCCGGCCTCCCCCTCTCTCTCCTCCAATGCATTCCCCATTTTCACAACTCCCCACTCCCCTCTCTCCGCTTGAAAATCCCTCCCTCTTTACTACTGTACATACCTCTCTTCCTACTTCCCTACCCCTCCCTTCCTCCTCCTCATTCAGTACTCCCTCCTACCATATTTCCCTTTCCCTTCCCCCTTCCCTCCTTCTCTCCTTTCCCTACACCTCATAAACTTCTCTACCTCCCCTCTGCCCTCTCTCCCCAATTAGCGGGAAGAAAGGTGAGGAGGGAAGGTCGTGGAAGGAGATATGTAGAAGGAAGAATATGGAAGGAAAAATGTGGGGGGTAAGGTGCGTGGAAGATGATGCGAGAGAAAAGACTTGAGAGTAATGTACAAGAAGAAGGACGGGGGAGAAATAGTGTGGGAAGAAGAGTGTGGGAGGGACTGTGGGAGGGACGAGGAAGTAAGAAATGAGGAAGAAACTGATAGGGATGATGCTGGAGGAGAGTTGTAGGAGGGGAGAGACAGCGAACAGGAGAAAGACTGAAATGAAGCACTGTACATGGCAAAGAAAAAAGATGTCCAAAAGAGTGCGAGGAACGAGGAGACTTGAAACGTGAGAAGAGAAGAAACAGGTAGGAAAGATGCGAGAGGAGTGATGTGGGAGAGGAAAGAGAGAGGAAGGTAGATAGATAGAGAGGGTGAGAGACGGAGAGGAAGTACACAGGAAGCGAGAGAGATCTGAGAGAGAGCGAGAGGAGTTTGTGGCACGGTACATCATCTTTACTGTCTAATGCAGCCTCCCACTTAGACCTTCCTTTTTTGTCATCTGTTACACTCAGGCCCTGGGCGGGGTTATTAGGCCTGCCTCCACGACGTTTATGGGCGTAACTGAGATGGGTGGGGCGTGGGGCAGATGCACAAGGGCGTGGGTGGTTGATGAGAGGATGTGGGGAGATGTGGGAGGGTGTGGGGTTCGTAGGAGGATGTGAAGTGGTGTGAAGGGATGGGTGGGAGGGTGTGGGGTTCGTAGGAGGATGTGAAGTGGTGTGAAGGGATGGGTGGGAGGGTATAGGGAGGTGAGGGGAAGTGTGAGAGGATGTTAGGAAAGTGTGAAAGGCGTAAGAGGGTGTAGGGAGGGTGTGAGTAGGCGTGGGATGATGTAGAGACGTGTGGGAGGGTGCGAGGGAACGTGGAAGGGTGCAAAGAGGGTGTGGGGAGTCATGGAAGGGAGTACGGAGGGTGTAGGAAGGCATGGAAGTGTGTGAAGGGGCGTGGGAGCTTGTGGGGGATGTGGTGAGGATGTGGGAAGGTGTGAGATGGTGTGAGGGGCATGAGAGAGTTTGGGTGTGTGAGCAAATGTTTGGGTGTGTGGGTATGTGTGATGGTATGTGGGCAGTAGGTGTTTTGGTGTGTGGTGAAGTTTTGCCTGTGTGAGAAAGGTATGGGTAGGTGTACAGGTATCTAAAGCCACCTTAAACTTTACTTTATATAGACTGTTTCGAAGCTCTCTTGAACGCTTAACCCTTCACTGCGAGGATATAACTTTACTTAATTCCTGTTGTTATCAGACTTTAGCATATGTAGCTTAGCAGACGTCAGGTATAGCCTTTATTGGCGTCTTAAGTACGAGAGACGTTTCCTGGCTTGAACAGTATCGCCTGTCGTTTGTTTAAAAGTAAAAAAAAAAAATAAAAAAAAAAGCCCTCGGGTAAAAGGGTTATTGATCCTAACCTCTCCTTACCACTTTGGCAACGAAGGGGGCAGTCTATGTCTTTCAGGTATTCGTCAGCACAGAACTGCCCATAATTACTCTAAGGTGCTCCTGACCACTCTAGTCTGCTTTTAATTACTCTAAATCACTCGTAACCACCCTAAATTACCCTTTATTAACTTCAACGATTCCCAGCCACCCTAAACTACCCTTGATTCTTTGATACACTATTGACTAAACCAGTATACCCTTAGCCACCCTAATATAATAATCTAATTGCCCCGTATCAACCTCAACCACGGTAGGTTATAATTGATCACCCTAGGTCATTCTTACTCACTCAAAACCGCTCTTAATTATGCTAAACTACCCCAACAACCTAGTTAGTAAGCACAAGGGTAGATGTGTACAGTTTTCGATATTCATTTATTTGTCAGCGATGAATAAAGGTTAGCTGTTGTGATCGAGGCAGTTTCCACCTACCGGTATGTGTCTTTATGCATAGCAGTGCCAGCTCTGATTCAGCTCAAAATTGTCACATACATTGTGGGTGGGTCTTTGAAGAAGTGGTGCAGATCCCTCATATATATATATATATATATATATATATATATATATATATATATATATATATATATATATATATATATATATATATATATATATATATATATATACGGCACTTTTATTGCGCATCGATTTGGGAAGAAGTACTTTGATTTAGCTGCAGATAAATCATAAGTCCGGGTCAAAAGTCAAGGTATTGCGCTATCTCATAAATGCTTGATCCGATCCGATCTAGATGAAAAATGGCGCATATATTGTATTGAAGGAGGCAAAGAAGTGATTAAACTTTCCTGCAGATCATTCAAAAATTAAGTTTAAGGATCAAGGTGAAAGCTTGTCCTTAACATCACTGAGCTTTCCATGCATCCTCTCTGATTTGCCTTAAGGAAACTTTGTGATTCTCTCCAGGACCAATACTGACTCTCTTATTAAAAAACATAGCTAATCAGCAGAATTACACGGACTTCTCACTCTATACTCAAGAACTCAAACAGCCTTCCATACAAATATCCGTGCGTGAAACAGCTTGTGGTGGTGTCCCGGCCTTCAGTATATACAGGGTCTGAAAGGTACGAATAGATGTCCTACGTGTTCCACTTCGGAGATAAACTTGACAATCCGTTCCCGCCTGGAATCGATCTCTCGTCATTTCAAACAGCATACAATTCCCTTAACCACTTGACCAACGCCTACATTGCCAGACACCGCATCCTGTGAGGGGTGGTTTGGTCAGAAACACTCCGAGACATTTCTAACCATATCCTCCTCCCTCACCACACTGCATCATCCTCCCTCACACTCTCTTCAGCACTACACCATCCTCTCTCATAGTCACTCCAACACTGCGCCATCTTCCCTCATACTCTCTCCAACACTACATCATCCACTGTCACATTCTCTCCAACACCGTCCCTCCGGAAACAGGATGCTGGGAGTTGTTGATGAGAGTGATGTGATGGAAATGCACTTTGTAATATTAATACGGGAGGGTGGTAAGAGGTAAGAGTTATGTCTCCTTACGTACAGCACATACACACCCATACATAAATAAATCCACACAGTAAGTCACAAATAAATCTTGCTCCAGTTTATATCTGTTGGTGCACACTCATACACACACACTCACGCCCACACCTACCCCTTCCCTCCCCAGCCATCCCCACGCCCCCTCGCACACACACACACACACACACACACACACACACAATAAAGAATAGCTCAGAGACATAAGTTCAAAATGCGAAAGTTGCAGCTACATAATTCACCCTTGGTCGCTGCAACAGTCATGCGTCACCCTAAATAACGCCAAGTCTGGGCTGCATGGTGGTGGGAGGGTGGTTTGTGGTGGAGGGAGGGTGTTGTGTGGTGGAGGGAGGGTGTTGTGTGGTGAAGGGGAGGTTGTGGTGTGATGTGTAGTGGTGTGTGTTTTGTTTGGTGGTTGTGTGTTGTGTGGTGGTGGGTGTGCTGTGTTGTGGATGGGGGGGTAGTGTGGTGGTGGGTGTGATGTATGGAGGGGGGGTTGTGTGGTGGTGAGTGTGATGTGTAGTGAGAGGGGATAGTGTTGTGTGGTGGTGTGGTGGCGATGTGCGGTGGTGGTGTGTCGTGTGGTGGTGTGTTGTGAGGTGGTGTGAATGCTGTGTGACGGTTGTGTGTGATAGTGTGGTGTGTGGTGATGGGTGGACGTTATGTGGTGGTGGGTGTGCTGTGTGGTGGTGGGTGTGCTGTGTGGTGGTGGGTGTGTTGTGTGGTGGTGGGTGTGCTGTGTGGTGGTAGTGTGGTGCAGAGCTAGTGTCATTCACAGTAATTATGGAACAAAATTTATGTCAGAGAGTTGGTGTCACGAGTCTGTACATGAGCTGCAGTGCATTGTGTAGTCGGATGTGTGTCGCGGTTCATGTATTCAGGAAATGTATATGCGCTCTGCAGTATATAGACCGTCGCTGCTTTGTACACAGTCCAGAATAATGTAAAAGTTTATCTCAAAGAACAGCATCCCACGCATCCCTCTATCTGACTCCCAGCATGGATTTCCAAGAACATCATTCCCACATTGCTCTATATGACTGTATTCTATATGACTCTCTTCATGGATTTTGAACTAAACACTGAATCACCACACACGTCTCCGGGTTGACTCAGCTCATCATTGATGGTTTCATCAAGAAGTTGCCATAATTATGAACCACACTAACAAAAAGAAGTAAGAAAAGCTTGTAAAATGGTGCAAAAAACATACTCTTACAAGACAAATTATATATATAAATATAGAAAACAACGATTTCAAATGGCTGACTAATATCCCATCAAGCAGAAAAGTCCAAGCATACTACCAAAGTGAAAGATCAGTTTCAGAATACTATCCATTGGTGTTCCACAGGGTTCGGTCCTTTCACCCTCACTATTTAACTTTTTCCTCCACTACCCCAAACCCTTCCTCCATCATTAACTAGAGTGTACATGCTTCACAGCTCTACAAAACTCAACAAGCATCGGGCCACCTCCACCTGTACCAACATAAACGATAACACTGGGTTAAACAAAACAGAAAGACTGGACCAACCAAATCAGCTATTGCCCCTTCACTCCAGACGAACATGAATCTCAAACAAATCCTCAAGTAAGACTAGTGGTATGTGTTGCAGGAAGTAGTGTGCCGCAGTACTAGTGTTGCAGTGTCTGCGTCACAGTATATAGACACTGTGTATGAGCCTTGCCATATGTGTTGTAGAAGGCAGAATGCAGCAGAATGTGGATTGCAGAAAATGATGACTTGTAGTGCATGCATGTATTCATGTTACAGAATACGATATGTATGCATGTACGTACGTACGTACGTACATATATATATGTATGTGTGTATGTATGTAACTAATGCATACCTTGTCTTGCCGTGCATGTACAGTATGTGTCTTCGACAATGGTGTATTGTCATAATGAGTGTTGCATGAATCACTACTACACACTCTGTCAAGCACACACACACACACACACACACACACAAACACGCAAGCACCCCGGCCACTCCATCATCGTTAGCCCTCCCCTCCTAACTCTGGTGCGGTAGGCGACAGTCGTTCCTGCTCTCTAACTTTGCCCAGTGCAGGATTTAAGCACCAGTTTGCTCAGTTTGCTGTCCTGATTCAGCTGGTGGGAGGACGAGGACGTGGGGGAACTTTTGGAATTCTTGATTTATTTATTTATTTCTTGTCTCTGCCTTTGACTGCCTGTTTCTGTCTCTTTATCTCTGTCTATTACTGTCTGTCAGTCTCTGTATATAACTGTGCCATTGTATGCTTGTTTATCTACTGTATCTGAGCATCCATTTGGCTATCAGTCTATGTATCTGTGTGTCTGACATCTCAAGGGGGTTTGGATGGATGGGTGGGTAGATGTTTGTTAACTTGTCATCTAGCGCTGGTTCAGTCCCAGTCAGGAGCAGCCATTTAAGCAGGTACAGTAGTATGTCCTCACATATGATGTATACAACACACTCACAGACACTGCCTCTCCAGCAAAAATTCTCTGCATGCGTCTCTCACTTCATGCTTCAAAAGTGTTTGCCATCTCTATCCGTGCGTGGGGCAGGGCCAAGAGGGGGGATACCACTTCTCCAGTCGAGTCAGATCACGAACTGGATAGGGTTAGGGTGTAGCTGTATTGCTTCACGGTTAGCTACGGTCCGTTTGGCTGGATCCGAGTGGCTGATATCTTTACATTCTGGAAATCCGCGGACGTAACTCCAGATCCGCGAATGGGTGGAGTTCAAAATAATCTGTCGCGGTTTTGAGTGGAAGAGTCTGCGCTGTGATGCTTGGCACACTTATTGTTGTAATTACTATTTCTTTCACTTTGACCTGGAGGAGGCTTTCGTCCTTATGCTTCTCGTTTCCTCTATTTCAGTAGCTGACGACCTTAATACACAGGGCGTTAACGAGACTAGCTTCATGTTCTAGTGTTTATCAATTGCTATATCTCAGCATTCAAGATGGAGAGACAGCAGTATTACACCTAACGAAACTGAACAGAGTATACGTATTTACGGCGGGGAGAGAATGCATACAGTTAGCTCAGGGGCGCAACTTGTATGTAAATTGTAGGACATGTTAGCTTGTAAATAAAGAACATGAAGGCACTATGCAAATTTGGAAACACGAGTGCATAGAGTGAATTAATGAGACATGACCAAGGGATAGGCAAGCGACCTCCCTTCTGAAGTCGGTGCCCAGCTGAAGTCGGTCTATCTCCCCCTGAAGTCTGTCTCCCTCTACGCTATATTTCGATTTCTCTTCAGAGTCTGTTCCGTTCTGAGGCGTGTCTCGCGTCAAAATCTGTTGCCTTCCAAAAGTTCTGTTTCCCTCCTGTCTGTCTGTCTTCATGTCTCTGTTTCTGTCTCTGTCTCTGTCTGTCTGTCTGTCTGTCTCTGTCTCTGTCTCTGTCTCTGTCTGTCTGTCTGTCTGTCTCTCTCTCTCTCTCTCTCTCTCTCTCTCTCTCTCTCTCTCTCTCTCTCTCTCTCCAGCATCTGCCCCCCTTCTAAACCTCATCTCCCACCAACATCTACCATCGTCCTATTTCCTTCCGGATCTGTCTCCTTGTTCGGCAAAATCAAACACTCATCTTTATTTCGAACTGAGCCTTAAGGAATCAGAAAGACACAGAGAAGACGTTGCTATCAGTACCTTCAGAAAACTTATCCCAGTGAGGAAAAGGAAGTGAGGCTCAGAGGAGGTGAGGCCATGAATATTACCAATGATCATGGACAAGACGTATGGCAAAATTTCGAGCATCGTTTTTGGTCGCTTTTGATTCCTCTCCCATGGGATCTCGAGGGCAGTGCTGATTGGCGCCGTCATGATAACTTTAATAGATTGTGTAAAATGTGCATGTAATTTTGGTGTAGATAGAATATACTGATTAGGAGACAGTGTTGGACTATTCCCATTATTTTTGATACGAAGAAAACACTAGAAAAAAGAAGAGAAGTAGGGTTTGTATTTCTGGTAAACGAGATCCCTAGCTCTTTTTTTTCCAATTTTCTTTCCTCCTCGGGGATACTGGCCTGTTCGATGAGTGGGAGTTTGCTTTCATGCATACACGATTAGTACAAGTGAGGATTTATGACGGGGTGTGGGTGTATGACGAGGTGTGTGTGTGTGTGTGTGTGTGTGTGTGTGTGTGTGTGTGTGTGTGTGTGTGTGTGTGTGTGTGTGTGTGTGTGTGTGACGGGGTGTGGGTGTGTGCGTGATGAGGTTTGGGCGTGTGTGTATGGCGGGGTGTGGGTGTATGTATGATGAGGTGTGGGTGTATGTATGATGAGGTGCCGGTGTGTGTGTATGACGAGGTGTGGGTGCGTGTGTAGGCATTAATATGTTATGGCTCAATATGTGATATGTATGTAACTATATATTACATAGTTACATGTTACATATTATGTCATAACATATTAATAGAGGAAGGCAGTGAAATGGGGGGGGGGGGACAGGGCGACGTGGAGGCGATTTGTTTATGGTCACCCCGAACGGGATTGAGGCGTCTGGGAATAGATAGATAGATAGATATTAATGCCTACATATGACGAGGCGTAGGTGGATGAAAGTGAAGGAGGAAGAGGAAGAAAAGAGTGAAGAGAGTATGGCTGAGAGAGATGAATACCTGAGATACTAGATAAACTTCCCAATTAACCCTTAAGTCCTGCGGAACATCTTGTCTATTTTACTTTGGCTAGAGGATGCAGTAGTGTGTCCTCTCATGGGTTCTCGCACGGTCGAAGTTCCTTAATGACATATACTCTCTGACTCACAAACACAGCCATTCTTATACAGATTTTCACATGTACTTCTCATCTTATACTTAAAAGCCATCCACACTTACTGTACACCTGAGCAAAAAGCACTGGGTGGTTTTAGGAGGGGGCTCACACATCCTTGAAAGGACTAATTAATTTCTTGATGTTTGCTCTCCTCTAAACTCTTTTGCATGTGAAGGAGCTAAGGATGAAAGGGAATGGGAGAGGAAAAGGAGAGTGGAGGAGTAGGAGATTGTACTGGAAGGGACCGAGGACTATAGGTTCTAGTGTGTCGTGTAGATGTCATTCGCTAACCAGTGATAGGAAGAAGGTGTTTCCCGACCTGGCGAAAAGGTAGTCTTTCAGTTCCCGCAAAACACGTCTTGAACATGTATAGAAGAGTAATTTGTCCATTCCAGGTGTGTGTATCCTGTCTGCTACAATACATACATACATACTGTACATACATAAAAACATACATATATAAATACATAGCCTACATACATACATAAAAACATACATACATACATACCTATATCCATACTTTGAATAACGAAGGACGATTAAACTTTCACTTTGATATTTCTCGAGGTCTGGGGGTTTAGACAGAATAATCAATGACTATATACAATGACCGCCGGATAATCAAAAATATCAGCTCGATAAGTGTTGGGGCATCCAGAAAAATAAGTGGGATTCCGTGATAAATAACCTCTCCGAATTATTATGCGGAGAGACCGACAAGAGCGTTTGGATGATTTCTCTTTCTCCTGATAAAATACTGACCTTATCATCCGAGGGATAAGCGATAAAGTGACCTGATAATCAAGCAAAATTCCATGATAATTATGCGGGATCTACACAAAATAAGTCAGGGAAATCGACAAGAATTTTTTAATATTTCTTTTTTCTATTCTTCAGGATAAGCGATGGGGCGTCCAGATAATTAAGTGGAATTTCATGATAATCGTGTGGGGCTTCCGAATAATCAATGGCGGAGATACTGACAGTGACATTGGAATAATTTACCTTTTTCCGGATAAATTATTGATGCTTGTACAATCAAATGAAATATCTGTGACGGCAGGATCTCTGGAATCGCCTCGGTTTTTCCAGATCAGATAAAACCATTTCCACAATCACAGAAAAGGGTGCTTGAATGATTGATCTTCTTTTGGAAAATCTGCGAAATCGTTGGGGAAAAATTCGAATAATCGAGAGAAGCATTTGGGTATCGGTATTTTTTCTTTTTTCGTTTAATCTCCTCAATCAGACACTTCAATTATTCTTTATTCTCGCTGCCTTCTGTCAATTTTTGCTTTTTTTTTCAGCTTGGAGACTTTTCCAGCTGGAGGTGTTCGATATAGAATTTATTTACACCTTCCTGACTAGATTTCCTTGCTGGGCTGAGTAAAATCGTATGATGATTGAATGACCAAGAAAAATGGATTGAAGGTTATAAACGTTCCCCTCAGCTCATTCTAACCACCACGTCAAGTTCCCTCAACACACACACACACACACACACACACACACACACATATATATATATGTACGGTATATATATATATATATATATATATATATATATATATATATATATATATATATATATATATATATATATATATATATATATATATATATATATATATGTTATTTATATATATATATATATATATATATATATATATATATATATATATATATTATATCTGCTTGCAAAAAGATCTGCATAGTCATGAGGGCAACACAGCACATCGTCATACTGTATAGCATACTGTTATAGGAGGGTAGTACTGCTGATTTCACGAGCGGCGATGGGCTTTCCCCCCTTGACAAAGAATAATGATACTGCAACCGGATATTCAGCGTCCAGTGGTAATCATTCACTGGTTTCATTTATTGCAGGCGGCACCATAAGACCCTGTGAATGATGGACTTAAAGGTGCACCCACGACAGTCACCCACACCACCACCAGGCGATACACAGACTCCTCATGCCTTATATATATTTTTCATGCCTTATATTTCTAGAGAAGGAAGGAGACAAGAACCGAAAAAAGGGACACTATAACATTTCCATTCCTTTACATGTATGATTGGTATAGTGTGTCATACTTAAAATCTACAGTAAATGTCAAATAATGTATACTTGACATACAGATTATAACCATTCCTGTCTGAACTTTAGCGACATGGACCCTCGGTGTGTTTGGGGCTTGTACTGAATGGTAAATAAATAACAGAAATTAACGGAAGCAGAAATTAAGAGCTTATTTTTCTGCCTGTTTCATTGCCAGCAGGTCAGATTTATGGAAAAGAGTGGGGGCAATAATGAGGGACAACGTTTGGTTTTCATTCAGTTATTATTTTTCTACCAGATTTTGAATGCAGTAGCAAACTGGTGTGTGTGTGTGTGTGTGTGTGTGTGTGTGTGTGTGTGTGAGGAGGACATGACCGAATTTTCCACCCAACACCGCCTCTTCCATATACAACACTTCCACCCATACCTTGGCTGGAGCATCATAAGGTAGACAGGAAGTAGTCTGTGTGACTCTAGTGCATCCTGGAAAAGAAAATTAACTTCAGTATAGCCTTTAAAGCAAAAGCCAGCACATATGTACTCTAAAATGAATGCCAGCTCTAAAGTTTACTCCTTAACCCGTCACGTCCCGAGGTTTTCCGCACCTCCGACATCCCCCAGTCCCGAGGTATTTTCGATTTTTTTTTTTTTGGCTAAAACCTTCGCTTTTGGTGAGAAACATCGAAAATTCATAGAGAAATCGCTCACCTGAGGTTTAAAGTGCCCAATCCAGGTAGGAGTTCCTCCTTACCTGAGTGGGTTTTCTAACATGTTGGCACCAAAGAAAACGAGTTCTATGGGAGGGTAACTATTTTATCCACTCATAAACGGTATTTATTTATTTACTTGGTACGAATGTATATGTAGTATGACAGTATATTGGTTTTCAAGCAGTAATAAAGGCATTATAAGCATTGTTTCACTCACTAACTAATCACCATACCTGACCTATTTTTGCCACACTACATGATCATTATTTCTGGCTGTTTCTTCTTCTAATGCTATGTAAACATTGTCCTCCACATTGTCATCGATTGGGGAATCACTCTGGCCCTGAATAACTTTACTAGCCAGGTCACTGGTAACAGGTCCTTTGCCAAGACAATGGCGTGAGGGGGGGAGGGGGGAGGTTATGCAGTGTAAGGCATTGTCCCTGCTTGGTATCTTGTACAGGAATAGAGGAAGGTGTCCCGTGTATACATACGAAAAATCACGTGCGAAAATTGAAAATTGTGCAAACTAGGTACCTTGCAATTGCACGACGTACTGGTACGTCGCCGGGACTGGCAAATGCAAATCGTGGTGACGTACCCATACGTCGTCGGGACGGGGCGGGTTAAAGAAAAAATCGAGCATTTCAGTATCCCTTTAAAAGATACCGAACTCTTTAGTATACCTATAAATTAGTTCTATAGTTTAACCTTAGAGCTAAACTCTAGTACCTAAAAAGCAGGCTACCTCTTTATGCAGACGTAAAACTGAACACTAACCTTATAGTGCTTCCTTATAAAAAGCAAAGCAAAATAGTTTAATAGACTACCCTTGTAAAAAAATGATTTCTTTTGTTTACACTTGCTAAGAAAACTAGATATTCAGTATGGCCATGACAGAAAACTGCTTAGAAATTTTTTTAAAAAGAAAACAAGCTGTTCTGTGTATCTTTAAAAGAAAACTAGTTCTTCAGTATCCCCTTTCACAAAGAAATGAAAAATTGTAATGTCCCTGAAAGCTAGCAATTAAGTATACCCTTAAAAAGAAATCTACTGTAAATCTTTGGTATATCCGATTTCTTAATAACAAAGCTTGCTCTTCAGAAAATATATAAAAGAAAAAATAGCACCCTAGCATTTTAGTGCACCATTAAGGAAACTCGGCAGATCTAATACTTTGAACCCCACCACTCAGATCCCTACCAGTTTCACTCCCTGAACCTTCATCTTACCTTAAACCTCATCATCTCACTTGTATCTGAGTGTTTAAACCTATATCATTGAACCTCTTAGCTCAATTTCATCTACCAATTCTAGGAGCATTAATATCAGACCAGGGGTGGGATGGAGGGGGATGGTAATTGAGGGATGCAGAAAGGACGGTAACTGGAGAGTTGTGGATGGACAGGTGGGATGGGATGGGAAGGCAGGGATTGGTGAATAAGGGATGGAGAACAGCGGGCTAGGCGAGATAGAATGGTGGGATAGGGAATAGAAAATAGACGGTGGGATTGTGGGTGAGGGAATGGCAGAGTAGTTGATAAAGTATGTAGAGTAAGGGTAGGTTGAGAAGGGAAGGAAGGTAGGATAGGGTAGGTAAGAAATGCAGTGTGGGATTGGGAAAGGGGAGAGGGAGCGGAAGGGATGGTGAATAAAGAAGCAGAATGGGGGGTTGTTGAAGGAGGGAGTAGTAAGGTAGGGGATGGTAAAGAAGGAGTGGGTTGGGGGTCTGGAAGAGGGGAGTGTGTGGGATGGGAGGTTGTATATAGGGAAGGCAGAGGGAAGTGGGGTGAGAGGGGTTAGGTAGGAGGTAGAAAATACTGGGATGAAGAGTGGAGGACTGACAGAGAGGAAGGGTGATGGATGGAAAGGGTAAATAAGGGAAGCAGATGGGAAGGGGGACGGAGTGGGGAGGGGAAGATAGGGGTAGGGGCTGGTAAATAAGGAATGCGGGCTGAAGGGGGGAGTTAATGAAGCCAGTCTGCCACTCTCACTGCCACGAACATTAGCCTTAATAACCTCTGATGATGACCTACCTGGAGGGGGTAATTAGGCTTTCAAGGGCAATCTTGTGTGTGTATGTATGTGTGTGTGTGTGTGTGTGTGTGTGTGTGTGTGTGTGTGTGTGTGTGTGTGTGTGTGTGTGTGTAGTAAGAGAGGGAGGGAAGCTAGGGAGGGGTGAATTTAGAGGGAGGCGGCGGAGTAAGGAGAAGGAAAAGGAAGGAAGAGTGGAGGGACAAGACGAGACAAGATTCCCTCGAAGTTTGGACAATTTGAGAGAACCTCCAGTGCACTACTGTATAATCGTTTTTCATGATGTGGTATGTGGGGGCACTCACCATCCACTCACTCGATGTAGTGCTGCTCTCGGATGTCAGTCCGTTCCTTTCCTCCCTCCTTTCCTTCCTTCCTCTCCTGTCTTTCTTTACTTCATTCTTTCCTCGTCCATCTGCCTACGAGTGACTTTACACTCCCTCTTCTGTCTTACTTTCCTTCATTCTTTCCTGTTTCATCTGCCTATGGGTTACTCTACACTGAGTGACAAGCCAAATGGTTTCCAGTACACCAGGAAACCATTTGCTACTCTGGGTGGTAACCATATAACCAAATTATGTCGCCTGGTGGTTTAGTGGGTGATTGCGAAGCTCCAATCGGATTGAGCCGGTGAAGGTTTATACCCAAGGGATGGTTGGGATTTATTGCTCAAATAATGCCACTCAGGGATGAGTGAGGCTGGTCACTCTCATCTTAATTGTCAGGACCAACTTGCCTAGCCCCGGGCTCCTACGCCCCTCGTGGGGCAATGTAGGATTGGATGATGGATGGATGGATGGGTAAAAGTTAATAGCTTTGATATTCATTCCAAAATACACACATAAAAAAAAAAAAAATGCACAGAGGCCCCTTGTATGACAGGGGTATAGAAATAAGGTAAAACACACACACACACACACACACACACACACACACACACACACACACACACACACACACAAAGAGAGAGAGAGAGAGAGAGAGAGAGAGAGAGAGAGAGAGAGAGAGAGAGAGAGAGAGAACACTGTTTTAATTAAGGTATCAATTCTCAGCCGTCTGCATTTGAGTCTGCCTCGAAAAGAAAAATAATTTAGTTGAGGTTTTTCGGTGCAGAATCAGTGATATAAATGAATCTTAATAATATATACAGTTTATAGTGATAGAATTACTGTCTGTTTACTACCTTACATTTGTTTACACTGGGTATTTATTTTATTTACTAGTCTTTCTCTCTAATTTATTAACATATGGGAATAATTACTGATGTATGATAAATTAGCTAGTGCAGACGTGAGAAAGTAAAATGAGGGAAGGAAGGAAGGAAAGGAGGAATGTGAAGACTGAGAGAATAAATTTTGAAGGGAGGAAGAGAAAGAGAGAAAAAATACAAAAGATATCTAATATACTATAGCACTAGCCGTGTGTGTACAAAAGATATCTAATATACTATAGCACTAGCCGTGTGTGTGTGTGTGTGTGTGTGTGTGTGTGTGTTTTGGGCAGCCGAAACTACACATTCAAATCGCACCAAAATTGGCACAATAATAGCAAAAAAAATCGCTGATGTAAAAAAAACTTGTCCCTCACGATTGAAAAACTTTTACTGTAATTAATGAGCGATCACGTTTTGACCAAAAAACGCTGCTCCCGAAGCCCGGCATAGGATCTCCGTAGAATTTCTTGCCCAGAGGTAGAACTAAAATAAACTGTAGCAGTAGCCGTGTGTCTGTGTGTGTACTTCGGACTTGCGTTCGAACAACTTGGGTTCCATTCCCGAAGCCGCAAATACCGGTAATACGATCAATTGGTTAGCTGCAAAAAATCCATGCGACATCGTCACACTAGAACAGCACATAAACGCGAAAGCCCTCTGTAGGAGCAAGTGCGAGGGGCCCGAAGGGCCCACGAGCACTTGTAAAAGCTAAACAGAGAGGGAGAAAGAAGCAAGCGTCATCAGAATGAGAGAAAGGGATATACACTTACCGTAAGTATTCTAATATATATATATATATATATATATATATATATATATATATATATATATATATATATATATATATATATATAAGAGAGAGAGAGAGAGAGAGAAGAAGAAGAAGAAGAAGAAGAAGAAGAAGAAGAAAGATAGTGAGAACGGAGAAAGAGAGAGAGGGAAAAAATAATCATCACTCCAGGGAAGAAGAAAGGCCAAAATATCGCCGTATCTCTGCAGTCCCCCCAGCATCTCACATTCTTAAAAAATTTACGGCCCAGCAAAGAAAGATCAGAGGAGTAAACCCGACGAAAATTCCGAGTCTAAGAGCCCCGCCTTTTGACTGCATTCCACTTCACAAAGAGAGAGATTATGGACGGGAGGAGAAGGAGGAGGTGGATGACAAAGAGGATGGAAGAGGAAGAAGGGGGTGGAAGAGAGAAGGGGAAGGGTAGAGGAGAGGCAGGGGAGGGTGGATGAGGGAGAAAGGGGGGAAGGGGAAGGGAGGAAAGAGAGGGGGTAGGGGTGGAGGTCCCGTTCTTGAAATGCAATCCGTCTTGACTCGACTCGACTGGCGTAAAGACTTGGTTGAGCTCCCAAGAGAATGCGAGAGGGACGAGGGTATAAAGGAATGAAAGAGGAAGGATGAGGAGGAAGAGAAGGAAGGGAGGAAGGAGGAAGTGAAGGAAGGGACGAGAGGAGTAGGAGAAGAACAGAAGATTAGAAGGAAACGTGAGAAGGAAGGAAAAGAATGAGAGGAAGAACAGAAATTAAGGACGAGAGCAGGATCGAGCAAGTGAGATGAAAGAGAAAGGGTGAGGAGGAAGTGAAGTAAGGGAAGAGAGGAGGAGGAGAAGAAGAGAGGATTAGAAAGAAATGTGAGAAGGAAGAGATAGAATGAAAAGAATAATTGAGACGAAGGACGAGAGCAGAGTGGAGAAAGTGAGAAAGGAGAATGCAAGAAACATGAGAGTAGAGGGAAAGAGGAGAGAAGGAGAGAAAGAGAAAGCAGGGAGAAAGAAAATAGAGGCAGATGAAGAAGAGAGAGAGAAAGAGGAGTAAGAGAGTATATGAGGGAAGAAAGAAGATGACAAGGAAGGGAGGCTGACTGCGTGGGTGGAAGGAAAGAGGAAGAGGAAGGGAGAATGTGATGAGAAAGAGAGATAAAGAGGGACAGAATGAGGAGAGAGGAGAAATAAGAACGCTATGAAAGGATAAGAATAGGAGACAGAAAGAGAGGTAGAGAGAATGTGTTGTACAGAAAAGAGGAAAAACGAAAGAAGGGAGAAGAAAACAAAAGATGTGAGGAAAGAAAGAGAAAGAGACAGACGAAGAATGAATATGAAGAAGAGGAGAGACGCTGGAAAGGAGAAGAAGGAGGAAGGTAGAGAGTTAGGAAGAGAGAATATGAGGAGAAGAAGAAAGGAAGGAAAGAAGAGAAGAGACAAGGAGGAGAGAAGAAAAGAGGGAAAATGTGGAGAGAGAAGGAGAGAAGAAAGTAAATGAAAGAAATGTGAGACAGATAATGATGATCAGGGATAGGGTGGTGAGTGAAGGAAAGAGGGCTAGAGAGTGAAGAAGAGGAAGAAAGAAGAGAAAAATGAAGAGAGAAAATGAAAATGAACAAAGAGAGGTTAGGTTAAGAAGGGAGAGGTAAGAGGGGTAGAAAGGAAGGAGGAAATTTGAGGGAAGGGAGAAGGATAGAGAAATGGAAAAAAAGGGAGAGTACGAACTGTGACTTTTCTTTGTAATTTCCTTCTTGTTGCTTCTCTCTCTCTCTCTCTCTCTCTCTCTCTCTCTCTCTCTCTCTCTCTGTCATCATCATTTTCTCTACCCCTTACCTACACGGTCACCACCCACCCATCGCACATTTATCCCCCTCTCCTGCTCTTCCATATTCTTCCATCTCCCCTTCCCTTCCCCCTCCCTCCCATCTCCCTCCCACTCCCCTCCCTCCAAAACCAGACACAAGGGCCCTCCAGCCACATCACGCCTCAAAAATCCTCTAATGAAACGCCACTTCGCTCCGCTTGGACGACAATATTAAAAGCGAGCGACAAATGCACCGGGAGTGGCGTCAGTTTTCCTAATTTACTCCTGGGAAATGGCAACACATGGACAGTTCTTCCTTGTATCCAGGGGGGACATAATCAGAGAGGGTGTAGTGTAGGGGCAGGGAGTGTAGTGGGAGGGAGTGTGTAGGAAGGGAATGTTGGGGATAGGGTGTGTGGAGGCAGGGAGTGTAGAGGGAGAGTGTGTGGTCAGGGGGAGGGAGTGTAGCGAAAATGTAGAGGAAGAAGAGACAGAATGTAAAGGGGAGGAAGGAGTGTGAAGGGAAGGAGTGTAGAGGGATCGACTGTAAAGGAAGAAGGGAGGGAGGAGAGAGGGAGAGAGGGAAATTAGTGGGGATAAGGATGTAAAGAGGGAGGGAGGAAATCCAAAGGATGAAAGGGAGTGTACTCGTAGAGGGAGAGGGGTGAGTCGAGAGATGAAGGTGGTGTAGAGAAAACATGGAGTGTAGAGGCAGAGAGGGAGTGTAGGGGGAATGTAGAGGGAGGGAGGGAGTATGGAGAGAAGGAGGTAGTGTAGAGGGAGAGAGTCTGGAGGCAGGAGTGGTTGTGCACTCGGTGTGTAGAGGAAAAGGGTTCAATCTGAGTGGAAAGCAAACTCTGGAAAATCTTGTAAAATTTTGATATGCAATTGCAGAGACAGGAGGGACGTGTAGGAGCAGAATAGGGTGTAGGAGTGTAGAGACAGGGGTTGTAGAAGCAGGAGGGGGTGTAGGAGGTCCCAGGGTGTGGTACCACTGGTGTAGGACATCTGAGGACACTAACACAGACACAAACACGGACACAAACACGGACACACTCGCCTCCACTCCAGGCTTAGTCATAAAAGCTTGCCTGACATCAAAGGCACGTGTGCTCACATACACACAAACACAAGCACATTCAGACAGACGCATATATACAGGATCTATATATATGTCTATCTATCTATTTATCTAGCTACCTGTCTATCTATCTGTCTGTCTATGTGTCTGGAAAAATAGGAATCCAGTTCACAATATTAAACTCTTGACGTACAAAATTAAATGGTTTATGAGGGATCCCTGTACCATTAAAACTTACAATGCCGTTGCAGAATCACCACTTAGCAAAATTCAAGCCAGATTTGCTTTTAAGTCGCTAAACAGGAAGAAAAAAAATGCTAAACTTAATGCAGATGAAAATGTGGATGGGAACTGGATTTCTCGTGCAATTTCAATATACTTCGATTAAAAAAAAAAAAAAATTGTTTTGTGCATGTAAATGGTATGTGTAGAAAAAATTAAAAAAAAAAAAAAATACTGAAAGACTGTCTGGCCAACCACAACACTCTCTAAGAAGTAAATAAATAAAAATGCAATAAAATGAATAACTAACTAGATAGATAAATGAATAAACAAATAAACATCACTCCCACCAGCATCGCAACTCACCACCTTCACTACTCATGCCACCATCGCACAAACATTCACAACCATCACCACTGCCACAATCACCAGTCATTAGCCTTATCACCTCTCCCTTCATTATCACAACAGTCGCTGCTAACACTGTTTATTTCACCACAACAACAGCAACAACAATCACAACCATCACCACAACCACAATCGGTACAGTTTCTAACCTCATCACCAGTGACACAATAACAATCACCACCAAATAACACCATCACCACCATTGTCACAACCTCCACCATCACCACTACCAAAGTCACTCACTCATCACAGCCATCACAACAACAGCACCATCACCATAAGTCATCACCATCACCACTACCACTACAACAGTCACCAGTACCACATTCACCACCACAATTATCACCACAATTATTACCACCACCATCACCACTACAGTATCAACCACCATCACCACCACCACATTCACCACACCTACAATACCTCCCAATTTACAAGCGCTAATTTCGAGCGAAGGGAGCCAATCAGATTAGCGATATTGTAGCAAAAGCCGCTATTGGCGTCGCCCATAAAGGCTCAATGTGGAATTTTCGCCTGTATGGGTCTTTTGCTGAGTTTAAGAGGATTTTGACGTCAGGAGAGAGAGAGAGAGAGAGAGAGAGAGAGAGACATAACCCCCCCTCCCTTGCATACAGCAGCGGATGGTGTTCAATTAATTTTTCATGGGTGACTATTGACAAAATCATTAATTAGTGGTGTATGGAATTAGTATAGTTAGTGTGGCGTGCAGAGACTGGTTATAGAGGCTCGTTTCAGTGTGGTTAATGACCGGGGCAATCAAGTCGGATGGGGTCATTAGAACGATTGTCACAAGCGGGTGCTGGATGTAACAACCCCTTCAACACGAGGACGATTTTCGTGTATTCTTGCTGCCTCCAGACGATTTTTTTATTTATAGATGATGTTTAGTAATGAAAAGCTCAGTCCCTAAATTGAACAGAATTGTGTCGTGTTAGCAAGAATATGATGAAAAAAATTATTCGTTTGAGTCCTTGTGGCGTCTTATTTTTTAGTTCCTTATAGCTTTCAGACGATTTTCTTCAGCTTAGGAAAGTCCTGTTGTAGTGAAGGGGTTTATTAAGACTATATGTATAGGAAGAAAGCATAGAAAAAGAACTTCACCTTTATCCTATGTTTCATCCAAACCATTTTAGCCACTTCGCGGCATTGATAAGTTTTTTTATATATTTCCACAGCTATGCATACAAATCTGGTGAATCTATAGCCAAAAGTCATAATAGGAACTCGCTTTTCGATCCTCTAATATTATCTAAAAATGACAGATGTGGTTGGAGGGAAAACGAGGTTGGTTAATTGACAAAAAACAGAAATCAAATACAAACATGAGAGTATTGTATGTGAAACAGAAAACGAAGAAGGCGTAAAGAAAATAATCACTGAAATTCTCTGAAAAAAAATACAGTTGCTAGTAGTCTGATGCCTGTGTAGTGGTCTCTCTCTCTCTCTCTCTCTCTCTCTCTCTCTCTCTCTGTACGATCCTGTCTTTATATTATTCTTTCCCTTTCACTCCCAGCAACCTTTCTCATACTTCTTCCTCTTGCTTTCTTATCTCTCTCTTGCTTTTCCACGTCCCTCTGCCTTGAGTCCCTTCCTCTTCATTCCTAAGACTTAATTTTTCTACTTTCTATTCCCTCTGTTTGTAAATCTGTCGAAGTCTTTATTTATTTATATATTTATCTATTTTTTTTTTAACTAGAAGGGTTAGATAAAAACTTCAAAAATCGCTTCGTTTCTGGGATTTATTTTTACATGATAAAAGATCTTATAGATTTTTTTTTTAAATTTGACTAAGCAGGGCCACTCTGAAAACTGTAATAATAAGGAGGGGCTGCATAAGTCAGTGAGCTTTATTTCTGATAAGCAGATACGGTTCAGAAACAGTAAAGGAAGAGTGTAAAATAAAAACAATATATTAGCAGAGAGGTTGGTGAAAGGGACTATAAAATTCAGGAAATGTGTTAGTATTTGACCAGTGAAAAGGCCTACCATCCACTCATATAATAAACACAGACTACGAAACCATTAAAAAGTTCTGTTGAAAGTTGTAATATTGATGCTCAGGAGGGTCACTCAGCTGGGAATATTCATCATTTCTAATAATACTACAATATGAGTCTTAAACTTTCTGAGAGTGTCCCCTAATTTCACTCTTCCCTCGCCCCCACACTCGTTTTCTGTCTGTTTGTCTGTCTGTCTGTCTATCTGTCTGTCTGTCTCTCTCTCTCTCAATCCCTCGAATCTTGGTGCAATCCTCTCGAGTATATTCCTGCTGCCTCCAGACGATTTTATTTTATTTTTCTGGATGAAGGGGTTAATTAGAGAGAGAGAGAGAGAGAGAGAGAGAGAGAGAGAGAGAGAGAGAGAATAATGAACTTAAATTGAGACTTGTTTCTTGAAGACTTGGTTGCAATACTCATGTTTCCCCTAGTGCTGAGATAGATAGATAGATAGATAGATAGATAGATAAATAGATAGAGCGAGAGAGAGAGAGAGAGAGAGAGAGAGAGAGAGAGAGGAGCTGGGGGAGGGGAGGCGCTCTCAGGAAAGTTGGTTCAGCCTTGAGACGAGGTCAATTTGGCTCGACCCGGCTTACGCTGCCCAATTTTGACCCAGTTTCATAAATCCCCATGGCGCTGGAAACTAGGGAATCACGGACGCGGGAACTGTGTCCGTGTACTTGAATTTATGCATAGGTGACGTACGTACCTTTGGGATAAGTGAAGGAAAGTATATGAGAAGTAAATGGGTATAGAGTATGGGGTGTAAGTGAGAGCGTATTTGATATGTGTGTGTGTGTGTGTGTGTGTGTGTGTGTGTGTGTGTGTGTGTGTGTGTGTGTGTGTGTGTGTGAAATTTGACGCACACACGACTGGAATATATTGGAAGTAAAAACATCTGAGAGAATGTGTGTGTGTGTGTGTGTGTGTGTGTGTGAGAGAGAGAGAGAGAGAGAGAGAGAGAGAGAGAGAGAGAGAGAGAGAGATTTACACATATTTGATTCAGACGTGCTTGGAATAGAGGTGAAACTATATTTGAGAAGAGTGTGTATAGTATATCTAAGCATATTCAAGGCACGTACTCTAAGAATATACTGTATGTGAAAATATATATATGTTTGATTTTAAACATATTTAGACAAAGCAACGTTTGAAATATAAATGATTTTGTATGTGAGACTTTACGCACGTTTGACAGAAAGTGGAGAGGTATATGAGAGAAGGGTGTGAGCTTGGAACAGGGCAGTGAAATGGGCGGGGACAGGGCGACATGGAGGCGATTTGTTTGTGGCCACCCCTTACGGGATTAATGCGTCTGGCATTAGATAGGTAGACAGATAGACTTTATAATTATATGAAAAGAATTCTGTATATGTACCACGCATCTAATATTCATCTGTATTTAGAAGAAGACGTATTTATATAAAGTGGAATGCTTATGTATGAGATTAATGTATTTTGGGAAACTCGCTTAAAGTACATCACAAAGGAAAGTTCATAAGCTGCAGTAGTTAGGTTAATTTCATGCAAAGCCGAGTCACACTTACCTAACACTTTACTAACTTATAAATAGATACACAACTAACTTATAAATAGATACGTGCAGGTAAAGCCAGGAATAAAGCTTACCTGTTCTTCCACTACGCTTACTGCCACCTTAGGGTCTGTCTCTCCTCCCTGACGCATCGGATGAAATCGAATCTATGGCCTGAGAAATCAAGCCTCTCTCAGGTTATAAATATTACTCAGCAGAGGAAACTGAGAAAAGATCAAAGACGAAGCTAACTTTTGTCCCCGCCTTTATGTGGAATTAATGTGTAAACTATTGCCACTGAAAGACGGTGAAGAACAAGGCGGAGGAAAATAGGTGTAAAGGTGGAGAGGTTTTTCGTGGCTGAAAGGTAGAGAAGTGTCTGCCTGTCCTTGAGGTATATTTTACGTGACATAAGAGGTTCAGTAGCATCATTTCCTCGGTGATAAATTTGGTATATTGCACCTCAAAGTTATCCTGATGTTATATCGCTATAATATAACCTAGTTTACCTCAGTGACAAACAATATATTGAGGCGTAGTGCAATGAATAAATCGCTCAGGAAGAGGTGTTATGAAATCTCCGGAGCTTCGTAGAATTCAACCCCCTTTTGTCGAGACACAGTCTTTCATTTCATTTTAACTGACGATGGAGGCAGTCGGAGGTGGGGAGGATTTGCAAAAAGAAAAAAAAAAGTACGAAAAAGTTTTAAACGATTTTAATTTTTCCTGTTTTCTTCTTCGTCTAAAACAGCAGCGTGAGGAGATGGTGGGGAATAGGGAAGGGGGAGGGAGGGGGGGAAGGGGGCCGAGGGGGGTGGTTATGAGGCACCGGGTTGCATATGAGGCAGGTGGATGAAAAGCGTGTTCGTTGGCGGCCCACCACAACGCCGCCTGGTGTTGATATTCGCGGCTGTACGTCTTCCTGCTGCACTCATTGTCTGACGCAGGCCTTCACTGACTGCAGGTGGGGTAGAGGGAGGGAGGAGAGCAAAGAGAGAGGAAAAAGAGGCAGGAGAAGGAGGAGGAGGAGGAAAGGGAAAATCGGTACGCACCACACAGATTTACCGACGCCGGCTAAACGTTTGGGCCGAGGTGAAGGCTGACCTGGACCGTGGAGACCATCTTGAACTTCTGGGTCTGGTTATGGCACTCAAGTTAACCAACAGTCCGTTTCTAGTTGGGTCTCTCTTATGGCGCCATGAAGAAATAAGACAGGAATACCTCTTCTGTTGTCCCATTCACGACGTCCCTGCAGAGTAGCCTACCTCTGCACATTTCCATACCTTTTCGGAGACTATCCACCCTTAGATGGTGATGACAGGTGCCACAACGGTCCTGTCAGCTGGGGTTCCATCATTCCAGGCATCGTATCAGCCTTACACAGTGACGGAAACTTGCTGAGAATGCCGTGACATATCTCTCTCAATTTTCATTTGAACCTTTCCCGAGAATGGTGAAAATTACGCAACCAGGCAGTGGAGCCGCCCTATTATATCAGTGCCTGCGCGTGAAGGGATTCCTCTCTAGGAGTACAATGGTATGTTGGAACAAGGAATCACATTTCTGAGAGCGAATGGTGACAGTAATAAGAGCTACCTTTATCTTTGTTTCCTAAGCCCTCCCTCTCTTCCCAATACCAGCAGCTTGTAATTCTGTTTACCTCCTCTTCCTTCATCATCTTTTCACATTAATATCATCAACATGGCAAGTGAAAAAAATAAATGTCAACTAAATGGATATAGCCGAGAAAAAATGTAAAACGTCGGCCCACTCAGTAATGTTCACGAAATTTGTCTGAGTGTTTGTAATAATGATAACACAGACAAACAGACAGACAGAAGACAGATAGCAGGACGTATTAAGCTTGTAACAATAAAGCGTGGAGTTCAAATGTGACTAACAAATCGACTAGTGACTGATTTATGTTGCCTCCGATTACAGAAAAATATATAAACATAGGTATAAACTAAACTCCTGATTAAATCACGGTGATTTTAAAGACACAAATTGGGCTGAAACGATAAACGATAATGGTAACTGTTAATGATAATGGAAAAATGTAGTAATGATAATGAGACAGGGGACATTACACCCTGCCAAAATACGGCCTGTGAACAACGTAACACAGGGTAATGAACACAACAGTACATCTAAAAAAGTTCACATTGTCAGGGTTTGAACAGTGAGGTACAGTCGGCCACAAAAATTCGTGAACTTTTTGGGCCATCGTGAGGGTGATTATTGAGCATTTCATGGTGACAAATCTTCATCATCATCATCATCATCATCATCCTGTCTCTTTTTCCCATCAGTATATACTGTATTTCCGTGCATTTTTGTTCACACACACACACACACACACACACACACACACACACACACACACACACACACACACACACACACACACACACACAAAGCATATTCTTGAAATTCTCATGAAAACTCTACCACATTCACTCAAAAGAGAAAGATTGAGCAAAATTTCTGAGACAAATTGTACAGTCAAGAATAAAAATCTACATAATATTTTTCGCCTCTTCTGCTTATCACTTTCCTCTGATACATCTAAGCTGGGAGAGGCTTGGTATGTTTCTCTGTCCACAGATGATTTTGATATGATGCGTCGGGAGGGAAAGTGAAGGGCGTGTTTTAAGTGTGAAGCAGACGCAGAGGAACAGGAGGCAGACTTTTTCCCTGACTGTGGCAAATAAAGAGTCGTGTAATAATGCAAACTTATTACCGATTAAATAAACATGTAAAGAGATTAGCAAACTCACACGTCTTTCTCACAAATGTTAGCGTCCAGACCATTCGTTGTGTGGGTGGATGTGTTTTCCTGTCCTGGTAAATGTGTTATTGTAAAAAGAATGTTTGTCACTACGGTAATTTTAGGCTGAATGTAATGGATTGGTAACATTTATTCTCTCTCACTGGCACATTCACTCTGTCTGTCTCTTCGTCTGTCTGTCTGTCTGTCTGTCTGTCTCTCGTTTAGTTGTATTTTAGTTGCACTGTAAATCTAGCCTGTAATGTCGATTGTACCCTGGTGTTGGAATGAGATGAAAAGAAGTGCAGAAGGAGAAGGAGAGAGGGAGTTGTGGAAGAGATGCAGGAGAGGAGGAGGAGGAGGAGAAGGAGAAGGAGGAGGAGGAGGAGGAGAAGGAGGAGGTGTAGAGTTGAGAAGAAGAAGAAGAAGAGAAGGAGGAAAAAGAGGGGTGCTCTGCTGGCTGACGGACTGCCGGGAGACAAGGCGAATAGGTAGGAAGAGGAAGAGAAGGTAAGGGAAGAGGAAGAGGAAGAGAAGGTGAGGAAGGAACAAGAGGCAGAGGAAGAGGAGGTGAAGGAAGAGGAAGAGGAAGAAGAAGAGGAGGAGGAAGATCTCCGTGGTGGTGATGTTAGTGGCTGACAGACCGACTGAGACAAGGTGAAAAGAGGAAGAGGGCGAAGAAGAAGAAGAAGAAGAAGAGAGAGAGAGAGAGAGAGAGAGAGAGAGAGAGAGAGAGAGAGAGAGAGAGAGAGAGAGAGAGAGCTGGATGACGTGCTGGCTGGAGACGAGGTGAGGGAGCACGAGAGTCAATATCAGTGGTTTTCAGGGTAGACTGTGCTAATATGGGGTAGTGCTCTCTCTCTCTCTCTCTCTCTCTCTCTCTCTCTTTACGCAGGTTTCATTATACGAGCGACATACGACTCGAGTGTTTGATTCGCCCAGTTATACTGAAAAGGCATGGAAGCATTGTCTATCCTTGTCACACTCCGTTGATGATGCTGACCCACTGACTTAGGCAATCATCTTTCTCGTACGTAAGCATCACTATCACAAAAATAAATAAATAAATAAATAAATAAACACAGCAAGCAACAGTCTTCCGTCCACACCATACCTACCTAAATTTTTCCATAACCCTTCCCTTCAGTACCATCGTAGAAACGTTTGGATTGGCTCCATGATCTAAATGCAACTGAGTTTTGGGGTCCACATTAAACTCGAAAGGATTTAGATTAGATGGAGCACAAAACAGGACCATCAATGTAATTCCGTGTGACTGAATAATATTATGTGAAAAGAAAGTTAATACTGATTTTCATTTAAAACCGAAACCTCGAAGATGCACAAATAGTCTATTAAAAGTCTTGAAAGGTATGGATGAGAAAGCAAATTACAAGTCTCATAACATGTCCATCAGATATTTCTTCAAGGGGTTACTTCCCTGATTATGAGTAAAGGTATTTTGTATTACTATTGATGTAAGCATAAAGTGGAAGAATCTCTCATATAACGAAGGGCAGTACACAACCATAACTACTTCAACACAACATTTGATCACTACTTCTCAAATTTTAGTAAACCACATATATATATATATTTTTTACTATCATAATACTGTCTGGATAAGTGAGAAGTGCTAACGATCAGCTGTAATATCTTTTAAAAACAGATCTTTGTTGGGATGCTGTATTTCATTCTAAAGTTTTTTTTTGTAATAACTCCTCTAAAGCACAAAATTATAACTCTCAGTTTCACGAGGGAGACAGATCAGTAGATAGAAAGCGAGACAGACAGAAAAGTAAATTAAAAACAGATTCCCAGTCGCCAGAAAAATGGTCAGATATAGTGATGAAAATGACAGACGAGCAGATGGAGGGATGAACAGCCACATAAACAGAAAAACAAGTAAGTAGACCGTCAGGGCGAAAAAATAAGAAAACTGGTGAATATGAAAATCCTGAAGGTAGAATACAAAAGACTGTGGAGATGAAGTTGAAAAGAAAAAATATCAGTGTTCTGGTTACGAACTAATGAGGAAGTGGGGAGAAGAAAAATGCTGCATAAATGAAATGAAAAAATAATGAAAGTCGAGATAATGGGAGAAAGGTTAATGAAGCAAAGAAAATGAGTGAGACGAAGGGTAATAATGTGCCGTAGAGAAAATGGGAGAAAGGAAAATAATGAAGTAGAGAAAACGAGAGAAAGGAACGTAATGATGAGTTCAAGGACTGACTGATCTATACCGTATATCCGTTCTCTGGTGGTTTAGTCGTGAGGGTCATGCGTGGGTTCGATACCCACCTCGTGACTGGCGGATTTTCAATAATATAATGCCATCAGGGGAAGTAGGTTGGTGGTCTATCCTTAAATGTACTTTATTACTCTCTCTCTCTCTCTCTCTCTCTCTCTCTCTCTCTCTCTCTCTCTCTCTCTCTCTCTCTCTCTCTTCCTGTCGCAGTCTCAAAGCTCTCAGTATTCTCAGTGTCGGAATGAAAGATGAAAACCACAGACAAATTGCACTGAACAAAAGCCAGACGAAAAAGTGATTTTACGACTCTCTCTCTCTCTCTCTCTCTCTCTCTCTCTCTCTCCTGTTCTATTACTCTTATAGTCTTTTCAGTCTTCCGGTACCCATTTGTCTGTTTCCCTTACCACATCTCTCTCTCTCTCTCTCTCTCTCTCTCTCTCTCCTTCCATTACGTCTCTCTCCCCTCATCATCCATCTTTGTTTTTTTCCCCTCTCCACCTCCCTTTTCCTCTCCTCTCACCCTCTCCCTCTCTTCTTTTCTGCGTGTGACCATTTCCGCCTTTCTTTCTGAGTTGGCTTCATTTTTTCTGGGAATATTCATAGCAGAAAAAATTAGGTAATAGATTTTTTCCTTTCACTTCCTTTTTCCCTCAGGTGCATGCTGGTCTCCATAAATTTTTGTATTTCTGTGTGTGTGTGTGTGTGTGTGTGTGTGTGTGTGTGTGTGTGTGTGTGTGTATGTGATCATTGTTTCTGTCTGTCTATAGTCTCTGTCTGCTCATGTATCTCTCGTTTATTTATCTACAGTATTTGATTATCGTTTTAAATTATTTACTTCTTTATCTCTCTGCCTATACGTATTAACAACTCATGTACTATATTTTTCATTCCTCTTTTATCCGTCTGTTGGTCTGCCTGTCTGTCCCTCTTAATGTTTGTTTCTGTCTGTCTGTCTATCAGCGTCCCTGTCTATCTAATCTGACTATATCAATTTCTGAATTTCTGTCTCCTCAAGCCTTCATTTCCTGACGTGTGGAATCAGCCTCTTGTTTTTCTTTGTCTGTCTTGATCTAACCATCCTTCTATCTATTCATCTGTCTATCTACAGTATCTATCTACCTAAATATCTATCTGCATATCTGTCTGCCTATCTATCTATTAATCTATCTATCTGTTTGTCTCTGTCTGTGTATCTATCAACCATTTTGTCAGCTACGCGTCCATCCATCCTCTTACCTATCTATCTATCTTTCTGTCTATCTATCCATGTATCTATCTATTCAAGAAAGTATCTGTTTACTACTATGTCTACCTCTGTATCAATCTATCTATCTATCTATCTATCTGTCTGTCTAGCTATCTACTTCTCTGTCTATCTATCTGCCATGTTCTCGTTCCAGGTTGTTTGACGTCTTTCTCTCTCTCTCTCTCTCTCTCTCTCTCTCTCTCTCTCTCTCTCTCTCTATGACTTTTAATATCTCCCTCTTCGTCAACACTCCCGCCAAGAATGAGGAGCCGAGAGGAGGCGAGGAAAGGCAATTCTTCTCACATATATCCGTGTGTGAGTGAGAAGTGAATTAGTCTGGACGAAATTCAAGTAAATAATAAATGTAGAAATAAAATGAATATGCGTAGTTTTTTATTTTGGTTAAATTTGTTCTGTTTACTTTTTCTAACTTTATTTTACTTTTTCGTGCCCCCCCCCCAAAAAAAAAAAAAGTTCAAGGCTGAGATCGTGCAAAATTTGTCTCCTCTAAATAGAGCTGAACAAAAACATGTCGAGAGTCAATGTCCACTCTTTTCGAAATGCCCGGACACAATGCATTTAAAAGGCTGGAGGTCGTAGACACCGAGAAAAACAAATTGAGAGACAGTTCAAAGATGGTTAGCTTCATATATAACACGCCTAAAGTCAGAAAATTAAAAAGACTGGAGATCATAGGCAGAGAGAAAGACAAATTGAGAAAGACCTGAGATGACCTGTTACATACACGTCAGACAGGTTCGTATTGTCGTTGGGTAAGGAACCTCCCTAACACCTCTTCCTGAGCGATTTATTTTTGGATATGACGGGTTAATATCCTTTTGTATGTTATGAAGGATATGACGATACTGAAAGGATTTATGTAACACAAGAGAGGACAGGAATGTGTAATAAGAAAAATAAATCGCTTAGAAAAGATATTAGGGAACTTCTTTGATGAAAATACAGGCCTGAGAGTATCGGCTAACTCATAAATTTAAGAGATGGACAGTGAGGAAGTGAGACCTCTTTTGGGAGATGTCTTGAGGCGTCTTTTAGGAGATATCTTGAGGCGTCTTTTAGGAGATGTCTTGAGGCGTCTTTTAGATGTCTTGAGGCTTCTTTTAGGAGATATCTTGAGGCGTCCTTTAGGGGATGTCTTGATGCATTTTTTAGGAGATGTCTTGAGACGTCTTTTAGGGGATGTCTTGAGGCGTCTTTTAAGAAATGTCTTATGTCTGGAGAGGTCCTGATGTTCACCTTAGTGCAGTTGGGTGATTTTATATTCATGTGAATTTCGAGTTGAAGTCAGTATGCATCATCCAGTTTATTATTATTATTATTATTATTATTTTGACGATGTTGACTTAACATTAAAGGTAAATTTTAGCAACGAGGTAAATAACTGATTAACATCTGATGCTGCTGATGTGTCAAAATCCACTTGAAAACTACAAAGATCGTATGAGAAATTTATGTATGTGGATGTTTATGAATTCTTTCACGGCAAATGAGTTCAAAGACTCATTCTTTAATCGTCTTGGTAGAAGGAAGAAATGATTATAGTCTTTTTACCCTAAATTGGCCCAGATATTTGCCTTTTTGCAGCTTATTACACGCACCTCAGTGACAAAACAACATAGTACTCTGGTTTTGCATCCTTCCCACAGCATTTCTCCACGATCTGCATCATATTCTTGGGTTAATTTCTTGTTTCAACTACTGATGATGGATAGATGGCAATTTTAGGCCAAGTTAGGGTACAACGGGTATAGAAACTCAGTCGGATCGGAGGATGAGCTCTATTCGTTCTATTTATTGCCAGACGCCGAAAGGGGTGGCCACAAACAAATCGCCTCCATGTCGCCCTGTCCCCCGCCATTTCATTGCCCTGCTCCCAGCTCACATCCCCCTCTCTCATATACCTCTCCACTCCATCCCTCCATCTCATCCTTGGCCTCCCTCTCCCTCTGTCTACTCGTTGATATAAATAAAAAAATGACTTCGAATATTGGAGAGAATGAAGATGAAAAAGGCTTTGGTCTATGCTGATGGACTGCAAGAAGGTTATTCAGGCAATGAGTGTTTGGTGAGGCTCAGTCTTTCCCCAGAACACCACTAGAACAAATTTACACCAAGATATTCAATTATACCTCTGGGTGAACAGGAGTAAAGGATAAATAGACTTTCATATAACCTACATTAGGTTTTCGTATACAGCCAGCAAAAGGAACACTGAGGGGGAAAAAAGCTATGGATATAAGATTTTAGGAAGGTAAGTCCGGCCCCAACCACCCCCGCCCAGAAACAGAAGCATACGGAAATACTCTATGGCGACAGGTGGACACAGTATATGGATAAAATAATGAAACCAGATGCAAGAAATACTGAAAACGGGAGGACGAATGGAAGCAGAGAGGAAAATTGGTGACAGTGAGAGAGCAAGTGAACGAGGGAGCACAAAAATACGGAGAGGGAGAGAGGAGGGAAAGAAAGAGAGTGAGAAAGGAAGACAGACAAGTGAGTGTGACAATAAGTGAGGGATGAAAAAATATGGACGGGATAAAGATGAGATGGGAGGGAATTGGGAGAGGGAGAAGAGTGAGGGACTACAACTGGAGAGAGAGAGAGAGAGAGAGAGAGAGAGAGAGAGAGAGAGAGAAACTAGCTCTTGACAGCAACACGTGGCCCTCGTTTCTGCTCGTAAACCACCCTGTTCTGCCTGCCCTACTGTATCGTGCCTCACCCCTCCGTACCCTGCCTCACACTGCGTACCTTGCCTTACCCTGCCGTACCCTGCTTTACTTTACCGTACTCTGCCTCACTCAGCGTACCCTGCCTTACCTTGGCTTACCTTTTTTTCTTTTTTTTTACCCTGCCTTACTTTTCTCTCACCCTGCAGTCTCTTGTCTTAGCCTTCTCTTCTTCCCTCATCAAACCATATCCTGCCATACTCTGCCGAACCCTGGCTCTTCTCCCATATCCTGCCTTATCTTGCTTTTTCTGCTTCCTCCTGCCTAACCCTTCCTCCCCCTCCTTTGCCCTATTCTGCCATTCTTGCCTTACCTGGCTGCCTTACCTTACCACCCTGCTTTACCCTGCCTCTTCCTGCATTACCCTGTCTCCTCATTTACCTTACCTTACTATTTCTCCCTTTGCCTACTGCCTTGCCCTTCGTTCCCCTGCCTTACCCTGCCTTCTCACTTTTTATCCTTGCAGTTCTTCACTTCACTCTTGCATATCCTTGCCTCACCTTTTCCCTTGTCTGCCTCATTTGCCTAACCTTGCCTCATCCCTGCCTTACCCCTCTCTCAAGCCTCTGTCATATTTTTGCCCTACCAGAGTTTGCTTGACCTTCACCTGTTTCATTACACCACATTCCTGCCTCACCCTGCCTCACCCCCCAACCCTGCCTCGCCCCACTTCATCACCGCTGCCTCCCCCTGCCTCGCCCCACCACCTGATCGCTGCCTCACCCTGGCTGAACCTGCCTGACCCTCACCTCCTCATCACTGCCTGACATTGTCTCACCCTGCCAACCTCACCGTGCCTGAACCTGCCTCACCTCCACCTCCTCACCACTGCCTCACCATGCCTTACCCTTGCTTCAGCCTGCATGTATCAATTTATACCGCACCAATCTCTACCCGCTGTCTCTCCCCTACACCAAACCTGCCTCATCTGTCCGTCTGCCTGATACCTATTTCCGTCTGTCTTATCTCATCATTCCCCCACCCCTGCCTCAACCCTGCTATGCCCCTGCTTCACCCCTGTCCTATCTTATTTTTATCCCTACCTTACTTTTGATCCACCCCTGCCTCACCCCTGCTCCAGGCGTCATCCCTATTCCACCCCAGCATCGCCCCTTCTTTACCCTTATGTCAACCCCTGCCTCATCCTTGTTCTACCCCTGGCTCATCTCTATTCCATCCCTGCCTTACCTTTACCTCACCCTTGCCTCGCCTTTTCCACTTCTGCCTCACCTCCTACTCCACTCCTACACCACCCGCCTCACCCTTACTCTGCTATTGCCTCATCTCTGTTCCATCCCTGCCTTACCTTTACCTCACCCCTGCCTCACCTCTTCCACTTCTGCCTCACCTCCTACTCCCTCTTCTCCATTCTTGCCTCACAGTCACTCAGAATAAGGAAGAGAAAATAAGGGGGATGACCAGGAGCAGGAAGAGAATTCGGTTAAGGGAGGAAAAGTGAGAAGAGGAGGAAAAGAAGAGGAACTGAAGGGGAGGAGCATAAAGAAGGAAAAGAACAGGAATAGGAAGAATATAAGGAAGAGGAGCAAAGGGAGGAAGAGATGAAAGGGAAATAGAAAGGATGAGTAGAAGATGAAGGGAAGGAAGGATAGAGAAGGACAGAACAGAGTAGGTGGACAGTAGCAGTAATATTGTAGTAGTAGCAGCAGCAGAAGAGAGAGAGAGAGAGAGAGAGAGACGGAAACAATCATGTGATGAGGTGAGACTGGTGTGAGTCGGGAGAGTGACATTAATAACAGGATGCGAATAGTGCTCTCTCTCTCTCTCTCTCTCTCTCTCTTCTCTCTCTCTCTCTCTCTCTCTCTTTTAGCGTTTGTGAGGCTGTGTTTTTTTGTGTATTTGTGTGTGTGTGTGTGTGTGTGTGTGTGTGTGTGTGTGTGTGTGTGTGTGTGTGTGTGTGTGTGTGTGTGTGTGTTAACCTGCCAAGTCATCCAGGTATCGAAGCCGGGAGGTGGGTGAATGAAGGGGTGGGATACTGGAGAACTAGACACATTAACTTTACCCTTTCATCTTTGTTGCCAATATTAATATACCCGTATTTCTGTGGACGCATTTTAGAATAGACAAGTTGAGTGTCCAAAATCATAGCTAAGGGATGGCTGGGTTGATTTTGGGAGGACAAGGGATACTCCAATTTTCATCTGTTCAGCTCTGGAGAGGGAATGGGAATTAATTTGCCATACTCCTTTCACTCAAACCTGCTCCAAAATTACCATCTCCCTATCTTGAATGCAGAGTGGTAGCAATTTATGAACTCTAGAATGCGATGCTAGTCACGAAGATGTGCTATGTGGAGGAAGTAGAGCTGGAGTATTGTAATATGTCACTGAACTACGTGAAGTGACATGAAAAAGAACGATAATCTGGGCCAAGTTAAGGTGAACGAACTACAGAATATTATGCCCTCGCTTCCTTCAGGTGATTTTACTACACCTGTGAGACAATTTTCAACCAAGGGAGGGAATAGATACAATCTTCATTAACACCTTCACTACTACAGCTGAATAAATTTGTTGTATTTAAAGGTTTTGGTGTAGTCTGGGCAAATATTAAAAAAAATAAAAGGTGAACAGGGCAAGAGAGTAAAGGATGAAAACCAGGTTGTAAATAAAAACCAGGAAATTCATTGATGATTGAAGTGAGATGACGCGGACATTAGTAAATTAGCTCTCTCTCTCTCTCTCTCTCTCTCTCTCTCTCTCTCTCTCTCTCTCTCTCTCTCTCTCTCTCTCTCAGATTTGCCCAAAAGGAGGCATCATTAGCATCACTCAGACGACCTACCACTCTGAAAATAAATACTTTTTTATTTTTAACATCACAGGGAAAAATTTGTGATCTACAGAATGATCTTAAGGTCTTGGGGTGGGGGAGGGAAGCACGAGGGAGGGGAAGAGAAGGGGGAGGTGGGGAGGAGAAGGGGGAGGTGGGGAGGAGAAAGAGGAGGTGGGGAGGAAAGCTTGACGAGGAAGGTAAGATGGGGGAGGAGAAGGGAGATGAAGAAGGGGAAAAGGGATGGGGAAAAGAGGAGGAGGGGTAAAGGAACTGGAAGGGAGAAAGGATGGGTGAGGAGAGGACGGTGAGTGGAAAAGGGAAAGAAGAAGGGAAAGATGAGGAATGGAAGGGGGTAGGGGAGACAGAAAGGGGAGGGGAGGGGAAGGAGACTGGGAGAAGCGGAAGGGAAGGAGAAGAAAGGGGGAAAAGGAAATGGAAAAGGAAAATGAGGATGGAGGCATGTACAGAGAAAGAATAGAGGAGGAACATAGAGTAGAAGGGGGAAGGAAAGGAAAATGAGAAGGATAGAAGGACAAGAGAAGGGATAAAGAAGGAAGGATGGTACAGGAAGGAGATGGCAAACGGAGATGAAGGGGGATAAGAAAGATAGAGGGAGGAGGGCTTGGAGGAGTGGAGGGAGGGAATGGAGGGTAAGGGGAGGGGAGGGGAAGTATCAGGGTCAGAAGATAAAACGACCTTAGACTATAATGTTGCACTTACCTCACGTGTTAAAAAAGGTTCAGATTTTGACCTGTAGGAGGGAGGCAAGATGTTTTTGAAGTGTCTTGAAGGAGGGAGGGAGAGAGAGAAGTAGGGAGGGAGAGAGGTAGGGAGGAAAGGAGAAAGACGGAGCTAGAGAAAGAGGAGAAATAGATAGATAGATATTTTTCCCTCACTCACTTTCACTATGTTATTTTTCCTTACTCATTCTACTTTCCTAATTCTCTCTCACTTTCTCTGGTTTTATCTCACACTGGCTCTCACTCTTCCCTCTCACTGACTCATTCGTGTTCACTGTGTAACTTTCTCCCCACTCTCTCTCTCTCTCTCTCTCTCTCTCACACTCACACACACACACACACACACACACACACACTTTCTCTTACTTTCTCTCACCCACCCTGTCTCTTGTCTTATCCCACTCACTTCATTTCTTACTCTTCACCAGTCCCTCTCACTTTCCCCAACTCTCTCTCTCTCTCTCTCTCTCTCTCATCTTCTCCCACTCATTCTCCCTCTCTCTTACTTTTTTCCACTCACTAAGACCTTGAAATTTTCTCCCACTCACTCAGAGTCTTATACGTTCATTGACTCACTTTCTTTTGCTTTTTTCTCATATTCAGACTTACTCCCTTATTTTCTCCCACTGGCTCTCATATTCTCTTACTTTCTCCCATTCATTTACATTCTCTTACTTTCTCTCACTCACTATTTTCAGTCCCCCTGCCCACTCACTCTCTTACTCTCTTCCACTCACTCTCTCTTTCTTACAGCCCCCCCCCCATTCCCTCCCATCCGTCTGCATCTTTCGGCTCTCTCTCACTTTTTTTCTCTCTTTCTCTCAGTCCTCCTCAGAAGACTTTTGATTCCCTTGTTTCTTACGTTACTCGGTTTCTGACCTTTGATACGCAGAGCTTGAGAGAGAGAGAGAGAGAGAGAGAGAGAGAGAGAGAGAGAGAGAGAGAGGTGCAGCCAAATACATCTCTATCTAAATCAGTATCTATATCTATCTATTTATTTATCTATCTATTTATCTATTTATGAACACGAAGGGTGGGCAGTTACTCAGGCACAGGAAGGCAGTAGAAGGGCGGTAACTGGCCAAAAAAATAAATAAAAAAATAGAAAATAAAAAAGTTCTTCATCCACAGTAATAGATCTAGGAGAACGTCTGTCATGTTGTTATGCTTGTTCTTGCTACTGGTGGGTTATGTAACAGTCTCAGATGCCCGTAGAAATGGTGAAGGGGAAGGACAGACCATAAATAAGGACCATGAGGCAGTAAAATGATGAGAGTGAGCCAGAGAACAAGCCCATAGTCCATGAAAACAGTAATGGGGTGGCGTCTGCGATGGGTGAAGCCACACTGTTTACTGACAGGTGACGTGACTACCTCTGACGCCGGATATAGGGTAGGAATGGTGGCCACGAAGGTAGGCAGTAACTCAAGGACTAACAGGCATTACAAGGCAGCAGCTGGCCAGAAAACAAGGCCCCTGTGCACTGTGGCTGTAATAGGGGGACGTCTGTCATGGGTAAGGCCACCTCCAGACCATCACTCTTTTCTTAATGGGTACTGGGAGGAAGAGGAGGAAGAGGAGGAGGAGGAGGAATGTTACTGACGGTGGCTGGGAGTGTCTTGTAATGTTGTACCTAAATATTACACGCTTCTAGAAATGTCAGGTCAGTTACGAGTACGAGACTGCACTAACAAGGTCGAGAGTGGTTTAACAAGCGGTTTAATAAGCAAATTAATGAAAGTCCCCAACAGACAAAGAGCAAGATGAACAGACTAATAAAAAAGACTGACATAGGTAGACAGCGATACGGACAGAAAGACAGAAGGAAGGAGAAATATGCGAAACAGAGAGACTATTTTTTTTTTTTTTTTTACCCATTAGCCAGCGCATCTCATCATTATATTTTTCTTGCCATCCCCAGGTCAAAGACAGTCCCTATTAACCCCTCCACAGCCTGATGTCTCTCTGTCGGCTGAGTAAAATCGTCTGAATATATCGAGAATAAAAGAGCACGAGTACGTAATCGGACCGAAGGGGTGAATCGATACAAAGAAAAGAAAATGTACCAGATGACAAGATATCCAAGTTTCAGCTAAAAAAAAAAAAAAAAAAAAAAAATCCTCATCTATGCCTTAAATTCCCGCCATAATTACCGCGGGTGCTTAAGGCGTCTTAAAACTTAAAACCGCAAGTATACCCGCCAAGCAAAAGCAATTCAAGAAGCATGATTTTATTTTTTTACGCGAGGAAAGTTGATATTTACGATACAACCCAAACTCCGCGTCTGGAGGTTCAGGTGGGGATTTTTAGCCTTCCCCTGAAAAATATATCTAAACTTGTATCTCTAGCACCTCATATTTTTGTTTTTAAATGTTCCGGGTTTTAAATTCAAAATATGCGCCAAATTTTGAAAGCCAATTAAACTGTACGGTTAACAAAAATCTATTATGGAACAGCCTTTTCATGTATGGTTATCAAAACTTTATTTCTAATGCATATCATGGTATAAATTCCAGTTCAGTATTAAAAGAGGCGTTGGATTTTGAAGATCGATATAACTCATTTCTTCACTAATTTATTACCCTTCCTAAAGATCTATCCAGCTACTCATACCCCCCTACACACACACACACACACACACACACAACTAACTACATGCACAACTGATCCTTGACACACATAACCCAACACAGACCAGCATAATAAATCTATACATACACCAAACACACACACACACACACACACACACACACACACACACACACACACACACAGGCCTGCGAAAACATCACGCCTCCCTCTTCCAGCCTGCCTTATACAGTAGAGTCACGCGGCGAGAATGCTCTGAACAGTCACCCCGCGTCCCGATTTCTCAAAGAAGATGGATGCAAGCGGGACGAGGGGATACTTGAGGAGATGAGGGTGCCACTTTCGCTGATGATGCGGCGATGGGTTGTGGGTCGTGTAGGGGAAGCGACACAAAGCGAGCGACGAGCCATAGGAGGTCGTGTGATACCTGGCTCTAGTGATTTTTCGCAATACCTCTTCCTTTGCGATTTATTTTGCATGTTGCTCATCATTGTTTTTTTGTGTGTTGTTGATGCACACCTTTTTCCTAGTGATTTATTCTGTATGTTATGCCCAGGTAGCCTCTTGCACGTTAATACAGAAAACTATGCCGATGTGAAAGAGATAGAATACGAGAGAATAGTAAAATAAATCGCTGAGGAAAAGGTGTTACGAAGCCTCCGATCGTCACTCAGTAGGGTCATTGGGTGAAGTGTGCTGCGGCTCATGCTGAAGGGTAGTCACGTCCACGTCCTCACCAGGAATTGTGGGAGAATTACCGTACTTTAGGTGGTGTTGGGGGAGGCGGCATCGTCAGCTTTGGGGGGAGACATATTGACAATCACCTTTCAGCTCTTGATTTAGTCTCTGCTTAGATTTGGGTTGTGATGGAGAGTTAGAAGTGTAGATTTTTTTAGACACCGATCATAAATAACACCCTTATCTTTGACACTTGGTTATTTGATACGATTATAGTTGTCTTATGCATAGTTAAGAAAGTGTTAAGATACTCTCCGTTAGTCTATATTATTTTTGACGTGGGTTGTGTGGTTGGGTGTCACGTTCCGGCTCGTCCCAGGAATTGCAGAAGAGTTACCGTACGAGGGAATATATTTCTTGTGACTTTATGGGGCCCTTTAGCACCTCTCTCATATATTCTAATGTCTTCTCTCCCCCACTGTATCCATTCTTCTCTCCCCACAACGACCACACCTGACTTTCACGCAGCTTCCACATCTGTCGTGTCCTTCCCACAGCAAGCACACTTGTCCTATCCTTCCCACGTTACAACACTTGTCCTATCCTTCCCACAGCGGTCACACCTGCTATTAACAAATCTATTACACCTGTTCTTCCCTTCCAACATTCACCACACCTGGTCTTCCCAGTTTCCACACCTGTCCTGTCCGTAGCATAATAATCACATGCTCTGACTACAGTTAACTCATGTCCTGTCCATACCACAATAATTACACCTGACCTGATTATACTTACCTCACTTGTCCTATCCTTCCCACACTTACCACACCTGTCCTATCCCAACCACAATAACATCTGCTCTGACAACAACTACACGATCTGTCCTGTTTTTCCCACAATTACTACATTTTTCACGGCTTTGGCACAGTGAACACATCTGTCCTGTCCTCCTCACTCACCACATCTGACTTGCTCACAGTTACCACATCTGTCCCATCATTCCCACAACTGCCAAGATGTTCTGCCTACAATCACTGTATCTATCTGTATTTCCCACAGTTACAACACCCGTCCTGTCCTTTCCACAGCGATCACGTTAGACATTCATGAAATAATCACTGTATTTTTCCCACAGTCGTTGCTCTTGCTCTTGTCAAGATTGTATTACTTGTCTTGTACTTCCCACAACCACAGAAAATATCCCTTTCACAGCCACAACAAATAACCCTCCCACAACCACAATAAATATCCCTCCCACAACCACAACAAACATCCCTCTCACAACCACAACAAATATCCCTCCCACAACCACAACAAATATCCCTCCCACAACCACAACAAATATCCCTCCCACAACCACAACAAATATCCCTCCCACAACCACAACAAATATCCCTCCCACAACCACAACAAATATCCCTCCCACAACCACAACAAATATCCCTCCCACAACCACAACAAATATCAGTCACAACAAATATCCCTCCCACAACCACAACAAATATCCCTCCCACAACCACAACAAATATCAGTCACAACAAATATCCCTCCCACAACCACAACAAATATCCCTCCCACAACCACAACAAATATCCCTCCCACAACCACAACAAATATCCCTCCCACAACCACAACAAATATCCCTCCCACAACCACAACAAATATCCCTCCCATAACCACAAAAAATATCCCTCCCACAACCACAACAAATATCCCTCCCACAACCACAACAAATATCCCTCCCACAACCACAACAAATATCCCTCCCACAACCACAACAAATATCCCTCCCACAACCACAACAAATATCCCTCCCACAACCACAACGAATATCCCTCCCACAACCACAACAAATATCAGTCACAACAAATATCCCTCCCACAACCTCAAGGACAAAACCTGACTCTCCCACAATTCATACACGTCCTATCCTTCCCACAACCACAACAGTGCCCCTCCCACAATTCACACGTGTCCTGCCCTTCCCAAAGCCACCACAAATGCCCTTCCCACAACCACTGAACTAAACCTACCCCCCCACAATCCAAATGTGTCCTGCCCTTTCCACAATTCATATGTATTTTGCCTTTCCCAAGACCTCTACATCCTCGCAGTCTACAAAACCCACACATTCTTTGCTAATATTATCGACCTCTTCTTTCCACAGCTACCTATCCTTCCAGCAGTCTTTCACGGTCTTTCAAAAAACCATTACATCATCTCCTTCTACAAACACCACACATGAGCTTTCGATATTGACAAAAATTTTATCTCCTTCTCATAACCACAACACCAGATCTTTCCAGGCTTCACACACACTTCTCCCTTCCCCGCAAACCAAAACATTCTTCCCTTCCCGTTAACTCCACACACGCTCTTCCACTATTTACTACATCTGTCCTGTCCTTCCCCCACAGCCACAACACCTGCCTTTCCCACAATTACCCCACCTGCCTAAGCTACGCCAAAGCTGCGAGTTTGCTCTCAATTAAGCGGATTATATAAGGGATTTAGGCAGAGGGAGGTTTATTTTCACTGTTCATACCCCCTCCGTCTCCCTCCTGTCCTTCCCCGTTACTCTCACTTCGTTCTCTCTCTCTCTCTCTCTCTCTCTCTCTCTCTCTCTCTCTCTCTCTCTCTCTCTCTCTCTTTCTTCTCTTTTATTTTTCTTCTCTTCCCTCCTTTCTTTCCCTTTCCATCCTCTTCCTCCCAACCTTCTCACTTGCATATATCCCACTACCTTAACATTATCTCTCCTTCTATCCCTATTTGCGTCCTCCATCTATTTCATCAATTGTCCTCCTTCCTTTTCTTCTTCTTCATCCTGTCCCTCTATTTTCTTTTCATCCTTTTCCTTTTCTTCCCCTCCTCTTTTCCCTTTTCCTCTTCTTCCTTCTCCTTCTTCTTATTCTCATTGTTATTGTCATTCTTCTCCTCCTCCTCCTCCTCTTCCTTCTCCTCTTCCTCCTCTCTCCCTCCACCCTATTACTTTCTCTCTTCTCGCTTCCCATCGTTCTCTCGTTCCTCTTCATCTTCTTTATCTCAGTATCTCTCTTTCCACCCTCCTTCACAGCCCGCCTCTCTTTCTTTTTAATTTCCTGTTCTTATCACTAGCTTCCCATTCTTTCTCATCACTGACCCTCCCTTTCATTTTCCATCTTTACTTTCTCTTCACCCTGTTCTTCAGTTCTCCTGTTACTCTTATTCACGTTACAGATGATCATGGGGCTAGAACTACTACTACTACTACTACTACTACTACTATTTTCTTTAGTCTCTCCTCACAGCTGTTCTTTCCCTTTCTTATCAGTCACTCCTTCCAGCCTTCCTTCTCATTGATTCAAATTCTGTTTTCTCTCTCCCTCCCTCCCTACCCCCCTCTCTCTCTCTCTCTCTCTCTCTCTCTCTCTCTCTCTCTCTCTCTCTAGCTTCCCCTCAGAAATTTGTTCCTCTGTTTTCTTTCTCAGTTTCCCAACCCAGTTTCACCTCTTCCCTCTTTATTTGCTCTCTTTATCTCCGCTTACTTTCTTTATTTAGCACTTCTCTGTTGTTTTATCTTCCTGTTTCTTTCCAGTCACTTTATCCTCTCTGCCCCTTCTTCTTCATTTATTCATTTTTCTTCATTTACTCTCATCCTTTAGCCTCTATTCATGTTTCTACCAGTTTCATGTCGATCCTTCTATCCCTGTCTTTCTCCCCTCCCTTCCATTGTTTCCTTTTTTCACTTCCTCTTACCTTCAACTTACCGGAAACACCTCTTACTCCTTCACTTCTCACCGAATCCCCCTGTTCCCTCCCTTCCATCATTTATTCCTCTTCATCTTAATATACCACCCCCTTTGCTTAACTTCCTCTTCCGCCTCTCTCTTCCTTCTCTTTTAATCCTTCCCTGCCCTCCCCTCTCCCCCTCTCTGTCTCTCCTTTCTCCTTTCCTCCTTGCTTTCCCCTCCCTCTTCCCAGCCTCCTCGGTCCTCTTCTGTTTCCCCTCCTAACACTAACTTTCCCGTGTTCTTTCGCTCCTTTCTTTCCCCTTTTCTTCTCTTTTCTCTCCTTCCTTGCTTCTCCCTTTCTCTCCTGTTTCCCCCTCCCTCTTAGCGTGTCATTCCTTGTCCCCTCCCTCATTTTATCCCCTCCCTTTTCCCCTCTCCCCTCATCATATTCTCCCCTTTCCCCTTACCATAGTTTCCTCTTTCCCCTCTCCTCTTCATCTTGTATCTTCTCTCCCCTCTTCCCTTACTTTAGTCTCCCATCTTCCCTCTGCCCTTACCATAGTCACTCATTTCCCCTCTTCTCTTACCTTTTTCTCCCTTCTTCCCTTGCCTTAGTCTCCCTTCTTCACTTACCTTAATCTCCCTACTTCCCTTATTTTAGTCTCCTCTTTTCCCTCTTTCCTTTCCCTTGTCTCCCCTCTCCCTCCTCCCCTTACCCTAGTCTCCCCTTTCCCCTTTCCCTGTCTCCTAGTCTCCATTTTTATCTCTCCTCTTATCCCAGTCTCTTTTCCCTTCTTCCTTTACCCTCCCGTCTCTCATTGTCTCCCCTCTTCCCTCCCTTTTCCCCTCCCTCTCCCCTTCCCCCCGTCTCCCCACTTCCGCACTCCATCCCGCAGCTTCCCTTGTACCGTGGGATTAATACACAGCTTAAGCTTACTGACAGGACCCACTCTCTAGGATAAGCTGGTGTGGAAATGGGCAATAAATGGGACGACTTGAGGGTGTATATGTGTGTGTGAGGGGAGTGCAGGGTGCGTTTGTCGGGGGAGGAGTGTAGGGTGTGTGTGTGTGTGTGTGTGTGTGTGTGTGTGTGAAGGCTATGTAAAGAGAATGGTAAGAGTTAGGGGTTACGGATATGAAAGGGGAGATGCGTGTATGTGAAGGAATGTGAGAGGTAAGAGGGGTTTGTGAGTTGAAAATGAAAGTGAAGAGTGTGTTATGATAAAGTGAGAAGGAAAAAGAGTGTGTGATGGAAGATCTGGAAGGAAGAGGATTGCGTGAAGGAAGAGTAAGAGGAGAGAGGAATGAGTGATGGGAGAGTGAAAAGTATGAGGAGGGGGAAGGATGAGAGGGACATGTACGAATAAGTATCACAGAAAAGAGTGAAAGGGAAGAGGTGTGTGTGTGTGTGTGAAGGTAGAGTGAGAGGGGAAAAGAGTGCGTTGAGAGGTTAATTGTTTTGACCCCTAATAATACGTATTCGTGTCTAATCATATCATCACGCTTGATTTACTTTCCAAATATCAATCTCCTTTGGGACCCACCTCCATCCTGTCAGTCATAATTAACCCATTAACTATTCACGAACCTTCAACTCTTCATCATAGTCTTCGTTCTACTCAGCATCGCACGTTCTCTCCCTCTCTCTCTCTCTCTCTCTCTCTCTCTCTCTCTCTCTCTCTCTCACAGATATTTCCATTTTTTCCTCTTCTCTCCATCTTTTTCTCCCCTCCACTCTTCCATCCCCCCTTCCCTCTCTCCATCAAAGTATTTCCTAATCTCTTCTCCCTCACACTGACCAAATGAAAGGACAACACACACACACACACACACACACACAGCCTTCTCACTTTTCAGAACCACTGTATCGTACGCACACAATCCTATCCCTACCGACACGGATGGAGATATTCTTTTTTCCTTTTTTTTTTATTTTCTACCTTCGAAACTCTTTTTTATATATATGTATTTTTGGTGTCTCTTCCTCCCCGCTTTCTCCATTGTGAAAAAAAAAAAAAAATGTGCCACACGTTCAATCGTCACATCCTGTTCGTTGTTTTGCTTGGAGTTGTGTACGTGTTTTTGTTGCAGGTGTGTGTGTGTGTATGTGTGTGTGTGTGTGTGTGTGTGTGTGTGTTTTGACTAGTTGTGTACGTGTTTGTGTTTTAGATAGGCTTGTGTATTGGTGTTTTGACGAATCTGTGTACAAGTGTGTGTGTGTGTGTGTGTGTGTGTGTACGGGCTCAGACGGGAAGGGGGATTGCGATTCCGGTGAAGGTCAATGTTGTAAGGTGTTGTTGACTTCTGTTGCGTTGTACTGAACAGTGTTGCGTAGTGGTGATGCCTTCTATTGCATTGTGTTGCGTGGCGCTGCTTAATGGTGTTGGCTTATCTTGCAGTGATACGTGTTTTGCGTAGTGCTGCGTAAAGAGGGTGTTGACTCTTCTTCCGTAGTGTTAATGTTGCGTAGTGTTGCGTAATGGCGTTGGTTTCCGTTGCGTAGTCTTTCGTGGTTTTGCGTAGTGATCGGTAACGTGGCGTAGCATCTGATAGCGTAACAGGTATTGCTTGATTCTTTGTGGTACAGTCTGGCTCCTTCAAATTGGCCTAAAGTAGTGTAAGTCTTTCAATTGCTGTGACTTACTCTCAGATAAAATACTATAACATTAACTGGAACAGAATACTAAAGTCGTCTTGACGATAGGAGGGTTAATGAAAATAAAATACTTTCAGGAATCAATGAATCTTTCTTACCTGGATAAAATCGTCTGACGTTAGTGGATTTAGATTTCTAGAGTTGTCCTTTCCGTGAGAGGGTCAATAATTCTGCCATCACTAAAGTCATCATTAGGTCTAAGTAATCAACATCATTAATCTTTTCAAGTCGTTTAATTGCCTCTGCGACAGTCAGGGATATTTTTTGCTTTGAGTTACTTTGCTCTCTTGAAGTCCATTAACAATTTTCTCAGATCTTTTAATTAATCTGAAAGTAAGAAGATAAATTACAGATGAAATGGAACCCGGAATTAAAAAGAGTAGGTGTTTTTGACGTCCTGTAACCTTTATTCGTATTCTCGTTGGTTGAGGAAGTTCCCTAATGCCTCTTCCTTGGAGATTTATTTTTGAATGTAGCTGGAATTACCCCCCCCCCTTTGTATGCTGTTTATGCAGCGTATGGCGATATTAAAAGGATTTGTTTATGCAAAGTTTGGGGATATGGAAGTTGTTTATAAGGAGTGTGGCGCTAATGGAAGGATTTATGTAACACAGAAGAGGACAGTAAGGTGTAGTAAAATAAATCGCTTAGGAAAAGGTCTTAGGCAGCTTAACTAAAATACGGGTGCTTATCTTTTATCCTCGCTCTCTCATTCACCGAAAAACCTTATCATAAAAGCCCGGGATTTACTGCTCAGGCAAGACGATCGTATATTTGAAGCTTAAAAATGATGATAAATGCGAAGGAGAGGGGTCTGTGAAGGATGGAGAGCCCGCACGCCATTTGTCCGATAAATTCACAGTTTAAATTGTTTCGTAATTGTAGTGGTAATTTTTTTAGGGGTTACTATGATTATTTAAGGAGTTACTATGATTTTCTGAGGGATTACAAAGATTTTTTTTTAAGGGATTACTATGATTTATTAAGGGGTTACAATGTTTATTTAAGGGATTGCAATGCTATGATATTTTAAGGGGTTACTATGATTTTTAAAGGCGCTACTATGATTTTTTTTTTTTTTCTAAAGGAGGTTACTATAATTTTTTGAGGAGTTACTATGATTTTTAAAGGTGTTTGTATGATATTTTGAGGGATAACTATGATTTTTGGAGGTGCTATGTTTATTATTTTTCCTTAAGGAGGTTACTATGATTTTTTTGATGGGTTACTATGATTTTTCAAGGGATTACTATGATTTTTTTTAAAGGGGCTACTATGATTTTTTTGCAGTTACTATGATTTCTTAAGGAGTTAATGTGATTTTTTGAGGGGTTACTATGATTTTTGAGGACCAGGGAGATTAAAATTTTTCTCTGCTAGCTTTAGTAGTATTTTTTTGAGGGATTACTATGAATTTTTGAGGGTCAGGGAGATTAATGAAGAAGATGGGGTTACAGATTTATTTCAAGTCTTAATCTGCTTACGAACATGATGATAGCATTGTCCTTAACTTTAATTACTTGTTCACTTATTTTATTTTGCTTATTTTTTTTAATTGGTAAACTCTCATGGATGCAACAACAGTAACTTCAGGCCGCTCTTGCACTCAGTTATTATTATTATTATTATTATTATTATTATTTTTATTATTATTATTTTCAGAGCTGGCTGGGCAATATAAAGTCTTCATTAACCTCTGAACTCTACTTCCTTAAAATAATCTTATATTAATTCACCTGTTCAATAATAAGAATATAGTAATTAGCTAAGTTAGACATGTACCTGAAAACCACAACTGACCATTACCACATCTGCACCACAACCATACCACACCCACAACACACTTACACCACAACCACATCTACCCTACAACCATACCTGCACCATCACCACCACCACAACCACAACCACATCTACCCTACAACCATACCTGCACCATCACCACCACCACAACCACAACCACATCTACCCTACAACCATACCTGCACCATCACCACCACCACAACCACACCCACACCTGGCTCCACACTTACAAACACACCTGTCCATACATACACAGCAGTCACACCAGCAAACACAAACACTCCTAGCCAGTTCTGTTTGTATCGTGCCATTAGCGTAATTACTAATGCTGATTTTGTTTTTATTCGTAGGCTGCACTGCACTACTTAACATACAGATGGCTTGGTATTCTTTTTTAGCCTTTCATAAAAAGATTGTTTATTATTTAGAGCTAGAACTGAACATACGCTTCACTACAGTCGAGAATTATTACATATATTCATTGGTATGCTCATCAGGCAAAGCATAATGAGTAAGTATATGATAAGGGTCACTAATGGAATAATAATAATAATAATAATAATAATAATAATAATAATAATAATTACGTTGATCGGCTACACAGAACTCATTAAGGTAAATAATCCATCAACCATTTTCCCGTTGTGCTCGACCTGCCACAGACAATGTTACATCCATATAACCATGTATGCTGTTGGATGAACTGCCTCAAGTGGGAAACAAACTGTGCCTGTCGGTCTGATCAGTAAGAGGACTGATATCACTTTTTCCATTTGCGAAGTGGTAATGCAAACGATTACACCGTCGATTCTCCACTTCTATGGGAGGAGATTAAGGCATATAAATAAGTGCTTTACGGCGCAGTTTTTAGTCTTTCTCTATCTGTCTATCTATCTATCTATCTACCTATCTATCCGTCAGTCAGTCAGTCAGTCAGCTACTCAGTCAATCTTTGTCTTTACTTTTGATGAAACTGGAGCTGATCAGTGTTTCTCTAGAGGTTTTGGCATGTCTGAAAATTGTGGAAAACAAATATTTCAGAATGTTGCCAAGCAAATTTACTATAGCGACTTACTTTATGGAACTGGATAAACGGTTAGTGAAGTAGGATGTAAAGTGTGCCATTCCAAAAATTCTTCGCCCAGCGTTGCAAAATGTAAAGCGCAGTGGAAGTATTGATTTTTTTTCTTTTTTTTTTTTCTTTTTTGTTGACTGTGAGAGTAGCTCGTAAAGAAGAGATTGCCAAGCGGGGAGACTATTCTCTTTAGGGGGAGGGTACAGGAAGGGGAGGAAATTTTGCGACTTCAGGGGGGGAGAGAAGATACAGAAACGTCATTGAATAGTTCTGATGTTTTTTTTTTCTTTTCTTTTTTTATTAACTGTATCTTAAGGACCAAATTTTTTAGTGCTCCTCTTATGGATTTATTAAACATTGAGATAAACTTCCTGGTGTTAAAATCCGCGAGTCGAAATTAACAGCATGGTAGAAAATAAAATCCCATACTATGACCTTAAATGTGTGTGTGGGGGAAGGGGAATTGGGTATGTGTTTCACCAGCGAAGGAAAATAGCTTAGAAAAATAAATGAATCTCTCCGGTGACAAAACTACAGGAATATTCTCTCTATGTATTTGCAATGTACGAACTGGAAGCCTTCAATGAAAATCGTGCAGAATCAAGCAGAGGTATCCACTTAGTCTGCAATTAAGATGCAATATCAGGTAAAATAATAATATGTTCAAAAATGGTGTGATCAAATATATGAGTATATTATGATTTATTGTACGTGGGTACGTATATTATGCGGGTCTATTTCATGGCTAATTATAGATGTATTTCAGGGGTACCTTTTCTGAACGTTTGTAGTACTGAGGTATTAATAAGCAGTGTTGCTCTCTCACCCTCTCCCTTTCTCTCTCTCTCTCTCTCTCTCTCTGTTTTGTGAGTGTGTGTGTGTGTGTGTGTGTGTGTGTGTGTGTCTCTCTCTCTCTCTCTCTCTCTCTCTCTCTCTCTCAGCAACAACCAGTGGATAGACCGCCCCTATCAGCAACGTAACCCTGAAATAGCCCCGGTAATCCCCAAGCGAGCCCTCCATTTGCCCTCTAGCCTCCCCCCCCACCAACACCCATCTCTGGCTAGTAGTGGCTCTGCTAGTGGTTGGGGAAGATAGCTAGCATCGTAAAGAGCAATGGGACTACTGGGAATTATTCACATCCAGTCTTAATGTTTAGGTTCCTGTGATTCACGTTTAGTTAATAATAATAATAATAATAATAATAATAATGACAAATCGCTTGGTGTTATAGATTTATCCTGAGCGTCAGAGGGGCTCCTGGTAATAGCAATCTCCTATGACTCACCCTCATCTTCATAAAATAATCTAGTGTTATTCCAAAGAAAATTCTATGGAAGATGTTACCATGAGAAAGTTATTTTTTTTTTACGATAATTAGGTAAGCACGCGTTGCTCTCACTTACCTGGCCTCTTGCACACAGGTAACAAGTCTCCACAACAGGTATTGAAGAAAATTGCTGTTTCGTATTTCTTACTATAACCTCTTCATTACGGCGACTCTTAGACAGGCAAATGGTATAATTGGATTTACTTTATTGCTGAAAGTTAGAACGGCTTAAGACACAGATTAGGGTTATTACAGGTCAGAATTGTCCTCAGAACTATCGGAAATATGAACTATACAGGGTCAAAACTCCGAGCTATAATAGGTCAGATGTGTCAGTGGTTAGGTCAGAAATATTAAAGGTGAAAGGTCAAAGGTTAGAGCTAATTAGAGATGAGACATAATTATCATAAGTTAGAGGGATCAGGGTTCAGAGGTCAGAGATAGTAGAGGTGGGAGAGTAGAGCTGTAAGAGGTGTGATTAGAGGTTTCTGATGTTAGAGGTTAGAGCTGTTAGAGGTAAAAATATATAAGACACCGGAACTAAAATGAGCTTAGAGGTAAAAAAGACAGAATTATAGAGAGGTGGGAAGTGGGAGGTTAGAGCTAGAAAAGGTGAGAGGTGAAAGTACGCATTACTTATAGGTCAACACTATCATAGGTTACAGGTTAGAATTATCATAGGTCACGCGACAAAACTATCAAAGGTCAGAGGTGCAAAGGTCTCAGTTATCTAGGTATGAAGTTAGAAATGTTAGGTCCATAATTAAATCTATCATCTCACAAAAGTAATTAGAGATTAGAGGTTAGAGTTTGGGAGATCAGAGCAATCAGAGATACGCATTCACTGAGACTGGGATGTAGTTACTGCTTAATTCTACCTGTGTCCTGACGATTTAATTAGCTTTAGATCGGCTTTTCAGAGTGGAGTGATTTTGTGCAGACTAATCAAATCCCGTCAGTACTAGAGACCTTCCCTCAGCTGAATAAAATCGTCTGTCTGTCGCAAGAGTAGACTTAAAAAGAGGCCACTGTTATTTAAGGGAGATCAGGGTTGTTAGAGGTCAGAGGTATGCTAGGTAAGAGTGTATGAGAGGTTAGAGGTAGAAGATGTCAGAGGTAAACGAGGTTAGAGGTATGACAGGTGGGAGATATGAAAGGTCAAAGGTATAAGAGATCATAGGTATCAGAGGTGTGTGGTATGTGAAGTCAGAGGTATGTGAGGTAAGAGATGTGTTTAGAGGTGAGATGTGGCAGAGGGTGACCTGGCTTCAAGTGGCCTCGTGACTGCACCGTGACCTGATCTAATTACATGCTGTCTGACTCCTGTGGGGCTCAACTGGCTCGCTCTTTGCAGTGTGGGTGGGGCCCTTGAAGGCTGTGAGGGGGCTCTGGGGGCTGTGTGTGTGTGTGTGAGGGAGCTCTGTGGGCTCTAGAAGACAGAGAGTCTTTGGTGGGATGTGAGCTGTGGAGGGGTTTCTTGGGGTCTGTGGGAGGCTGTGGGAGACTGTGTGGAGGCTCTGTAGAAGTGTGGGGGGTGGGTCCTATAGTGGGCTTTGTGATGGAATCTTTGGGGGCTGTGATTGTGGTAGGGACTGAACGTACTGAGACCTGAAAGTGTCACTCAGGGTTGTGAGGATCGATTGGTGAGACTGTGGACTGTGAGGGGGCTGTGAGGGTTTAGAGGGCTGTTATGGAGGGCTGCTGGGGCTGTAACAGATTTTGTGGCTGGCTGAGAAGGGAAGCTTTGCAGGCTGTGACACGGTATTAGGGGGTTGTATTGGAGTCTGTAATTGGCTGTTAGGGATATCTATGTGGGCTGTGTAGGGTGTTAGAGGAATGTGATGGAATTTATGTAACCTGTGAGGGGGGGTCCTGTGAGTCACTTTTTTACTGTCTTTCTATGGGCATAGATTCGGCAGTCCACTCCCTCTGAACCAACGGTCCTCCTTTGTGCTACAAGTAGGAATCTGGCAGGATGCGAGGGCTATGATGTCCACTGCGTGGGGGACATCGAGGATCTATAAGCTCAAAGTGTGGAGATGGTCTGGCTGTGTATCTGAAATGGCTCTAAGTCTATAGTCCCCCGCAAATCTATGTCCTGTCCTGGTGCAAATGAGTCTCTGTCTGTCTGTCTGTCTGTGTTTCCTTCTATATGTTGATTACCCTCGAACTACAGGAAATTAAACTGCTCTCATCGTTCTTCATTTATTTCGATGTTAATGACAGTTTTAAGTAAGAGTTAATATAGGCCAAAGCCATATCACAGTGGTTTAGCAAATGGCAGTGAAATACTACAAGTACTGAAATGGAGCATAAAGTATGGTACCCTAATCCACTCCAGCAAATCCCTACTTTAGCCTAATCCAAACCACCAAATCCAGCCATTACAGCAGTTAATCCCACGACCCTGCCATAACCCCAATCAACCCCACCAAAATCCCACCATTACCCCAGTATCTTTCATCAAACCCAGCAGTCACCAGTTCACAAAATTACTCTAATCCACCCCACCAATACCTACCCTTACCACAATACACCCTGCCAAACCATGCTATTACTTCATTTACCCCAACAAACCCTCTCTAATATCCTCACTCCACCCCATAAAATCTCCCCATTACCCCCATTCCACCGCAACATACCCCACCATCTCGGAAATTATCTCCTTATCAGAATAAAGTTATCATGAGGAAGCAAGAATGTAGTATTATTGACATCACCATCTTGAAGGGATTTAAGTTATCATTAAACGCCATAACTTTACAAATGTTTTCTGTATTCTTGGATTACTGTTTTTGTAGGTGATTTTCATGGATTTTTTTTTTTTATTGTTATATTTATTTGAGATAAGAAAAAGCTCCCGTTTTTTTAGGTAAAGCACTCATAAGTAATTCCGAATTTCCGGTTTACCTGCTTTTGTTTAGGTGATTTTATTGGATTTATTTCAATTGTCAGATTTATTTGAGATTTTTATAGCTTACTTCTTCCCTATTGAGGTAAATCATTAATTCCTTTCCAGATTTATTTTAGTCTTCTGGTTAATCTGTCTTTTTAGGAGGTCTCTGTGGATTCCTTTCTATTTTTGGGTTTATCTGAGTTTTGTTAAGCTCACTCTCCCCTCTCCCTTTTGTTGGTTGGGTCCAGTTACGTGTCTGTGCCCTTTGTTTTTGTTTTTGCTGTGCCACTGTCTTTGTTGCAGGCTGTCTATCTCTGTCTCCCTCAATGATCAGTCCTCCCCACTGCCTTTGTCTGTGTCTGCCACTCTCATTTTCTCTTTCCTGGCTTTACCATATAGGAAGACTGGGAATTCGGGAGCTTGTTTATTTCCAACCATTCCTCTCTCTCTCTCTCTCTCTCTCTCTCTCTCTCTCTCACACACACACACACACACACACACACACACACCTAGTGAAACAATACACAACATAGGTATTTATATCGTCTCTAAAACCTTTACTAACAACTCAAAATGGATGATGCGAGAGACGTGTAGAAAATGACAGGAGACAGGTAGATAGGACAGTACGGTAGACAGGAAGACAGGACAGGACAGTAGACAGATAGATAAGACAGTACAGTAGGTAGATAGGACAGAACAGTAGACAGGCAGACAGGAAAATAGGACAGTACAGCAGTAGTGTGGGATAAAACAGAGTGACATTTTCGGAATAAACTAAACCAAAGCCTACCTTTACTTAATAATGTTGTTAGAACGTAAGCTAGAGTAAAGAACATGAATTTTATTAGTTAAAGACAAGTATAAATAAAACCAGTCTACCTTCAAAACAAAGTGATATCTCTCGTTTTTCATTATTTACGTAGCAGGTAATTATGACTGTAATTACGACTACAAGGACCATAATAGTAATCGTAATCCAGTTTATTCGAATTTTATGTAATTTTAATCATAATAAAGAAATTGTCATGAAACTGTAATATAATCGATTACTTTATCTGTGTAATCGCTTCGTATTTGGTACTCTTATCCTCTTGTCTGTCTGCTTCCTGTCTGCCTTCTTCTGTCTGCTTTCTCTCTGTCTGTCTGTCTGCCTCTGTTTCCTCTCTGTCCACTGTCTTCCTGTCTGTCCGTCTGTCTCCCTGTCTGTTTCCCCTCTATACATCTGTCTGCCTGCCTGTATTCTCTCTCTCCGTCTGTCTGCCTGTCTGTTTCCTCCCTATCCGTCTGTCTGCCTGTCTGTTTCCCCTCTATACATCTGTCTGCCTGTCTGTATTCTCTCTCTCCGTCTGTCTGCCTCTCTGTTTCCTCCCTATCCGACTGTCTTCCTATCTGTTTCCCCTTCATCCGTCTGTCTGCCTGTCTGTTTCCTCTGTTTCTTCCTGTCTGTCTGTCTGTTTATTCTCTATCTGCCTGTCTGCCTCTCTGTTTCCTCTCTATCCGTCTGTCTGCCTGTCTGTTTCCTCTCTGTCCTTTTGTCTGCCTGTCTGTCTGTCCAAGGTAAAGGACAGGCTATACGTTATATCGGAGGACTGTCACTTCGCTGCCCCTCAAGGGAGATATTACGAGTATGTTACGCGCTTCTGTGTGTGTGTGTGTGTGTGTGTGTGTGTGTGTGTGTGTGTGTGTGTGTGTGTGTGTGTGTGTGTGTGTGTGTGTGTGTGTGTGTGATCAATCTGCTTCAGTGTCTGTTTAGTTTGTTTTGTCATTCATCTGTTTCCCCGTCTTTTTTATACTCATTAGGTTGTTTACATATATACCGGTTTATCTATCTGTCTATCTATTTATCAGTCAACCAATCAATTAGTCAATCAGTCAATCAATTTATCTATCTTTCTTTCCCTTTTTTTTCCGTCTATGTCTATCTCTCTACTGATCTATCAAGGTTTGTCTCTTGTCTGGGGTTTATTTTTTTCTTGATTGTATATTTATTCTATGTGACAGTCAGCCTTTCTGAGGATATTTTTTTACAGATAATTTTTCCAAGTTTCTCTTCAGTGTATTTATTATTTTTACCAAGACTGAAAAGTTAGTATTTACTCTCTCTCTCTCTCTCTCTCTCTCTCTCTCTCTTGTTCATATACGACCTCTCAGAAACATACACATTGTGTATTACGCAGGGATATCAATTCCCTTTTGTTTTTCTCTCTCCCTCCCTCCCTCCCTCCTCCTCCTCTCTCTCTCTCTCTCTCTCTCTCTCTCTCTCACACACACACACACACACACACACACACACACACACACACACACACACACACACACACACACACACACACACACACACACATCCGCCTCAACAGAATCCTCACCAGTGCTGTTGTTGTCGTTGCCTTGCTCCACTTTCCTTCCCCCTCACCCCACTTCCTTCGCCACCTTCACCCCATTCTCCCCTGACCCCTCACCCCATCACCCCGTCACCTTCACCCTATTTCCTACCTCACCCCACCTCCTGCTCACCTTGCCTCATATTCTCATCTATCCCTGATTCCCCTTTGCCACCACACTTTTTCATCGCACCCCACTTCCATCCCACCTCGCAATCCTCATTTCCTTCCTCCCTCACACCTCCACCAAAATCCCTCTCCCTCACCCCTTTCCTGTAATAGAATCTCCATCACTTCCTCCCTCACCCTCCATACCAGATTCCCCCTCTCTCTCCCTCACTCTCCCTGCCTCACCCTTATTCTTGAATCTCCCTCCATCTCATCTCTACACAAGAATCCTAATATCCCTCCCTCTCTCCCCTTACATATTCTTCTACAATTTGTCTTTCCCTATACCTATGACCTCCAGCCTTTCATGTACTCAGAGTCAAGATCTTTCAGAGCTCCTATTAATGCTGATTTTCTACTTAATTTTTGGAGTGGGACAAAATTAACCTTTTATTAACCTCGAACTTCAAGAGGTTTGCTAAGTACGAGCTAATTCATCTGGAGTTAAAACCGATAATAAATATATAGTTACAGTAAATAAAGGGCAAGAGTATTTATGTATTGTAAATGTAGCGTAGACATAGAAAGATGTATGGAGAAAATAGGGTATAATATAGTAAATAAACAATATCAGATTAACATGTTTAATTACTCACCCCTCAAGTTAGAAGGGTTGAATCGAGATGGTGTCTGAAACATCTAATATTTCTTTCTGCATAAAAGAAAACGGCGAGAAGGTGATTGGGAGTGAATGGGAAACTCAGGTATTGTTTCCCTGACCACGTTTGAAGCCGCGAAATGTGTAGAAAGGGCGAGGAGGTTTGAGGGCTTCCTTTTCTTTGATAGAGAGTCACTGTTTTCGCCATTTTCACCAGCCTCGTGGAATGGCGTGGGAAGGTGTGGCATCCCTCTTGTGGCTGCTTCAAGGTAAATTTCCGAGTTTCTTTTTCTCCTGTTTGTGTCTTCAAGATATCGTAACAGGTTTCCCTAAGCGATTTATTCTGCATATTACTCGTACGTACAAATCATTATCCTCATGTATGCCAGTGGAGAAAACTTTGTGGATATTACAACGATAAATATTACATAAGAAGAATATTAAGATACAGTAGGTAAAATAAATCGCTAAGGAAGAAGTGTCACGAAGCCTCCCCTTTAGAATACATCCCTTAGTTTCACAATACCATGAACTGTGTAAATAGAAAAATGTGTCATATGGAAATACTATCAACCTCCTTCTGATGTATTTTTAGCTTCATTCTTTCTACGATTAGGCTCACTTCTTCCGGTTTGGATTGGCCATTGATAGTGAAGAGGTTAATTAGGGATCTGTGTTATCTGTCTACCTATAGAAATCACTCGTTAAATGATGAAAAATGATCAGGTACAAGGTAAAAAAATATATAATGCATGTTATTACAGTGAAGGAATTAGTTGCAAAAAAAGAACTGATGCATCTCCACAATAACATTTCCTGATGTGGGTATAATTCTTTCATTTTTTTCGTGCCTGACAGTGAGGTAAGGAGGAACATTAAAATACCCAAAAAGTAAAAAAAAAGAAACCAGACGGGCCAGGCTACTATCTTGAATTCCTAGCTTACTGTAAGATATAAACAAGAGGACGCGAAAAGGAAGGAAACAGTAGAAGAATGTATGATGCACCTACTATTCTTTTCAAAGGAGAGAGAGAGAGAGAGAGAGAGAGAGAGAGAGAGAGAGAGAGAGAGAGAGAGAGAGAGAGAGAGAGAGAGAATAGTAGAAATATTTATTTGCAGACTTTCATGACACAGTACATAATCGGAACTCTTATGGCCTAACCTGTCATACTGCTAGATATTATTCATTCTCTCTTTCTCTCTCTCTCTCTCTCTCTCTCTCTCTCTCTCTCTCTCTCTCTCTCTCTCTCTCTCTCTCTCTCTCGTCTTCCTTCATATCAAGTGGGTAGGAATCAAATAATGTGCTAGTCATCACAAGAGTGCCACGAATCACACATCCACTCACACAGCATTAAAGCACAACAGAAGGAAACTAGAAGGAACTCAGGGAAGGCATACCCCCCGTCAACGCCAATAAAATGTTATGATTTACGACTGTGCTTCCTCTCTCTTACCAGACGAACACTTTTACGGTCTCACAAACTCAGTTAATTTTACAGTCTTGGTCTACCCTGTTGCACAATCTTGGAAAGTGCATATTTTCGGCAACGTAAAAAAAAAATATATATGATTCACTGTTTTAATTCCTCTCTCTTACCAGAAAAAATACTGCCTCGTATATTCAGTTGATTCCACTGTTAATAAAGTATTAGAGAGTGCGTACTTCTGCCAGAGAGAGAGAGAGAGAGAGAGAGAGAGAGAGAGAGAGAGAGAGAGAGAGAGAGAGAGAGAGAGAGAGAGAGAGAGAGATTTAATCCTGCATCCATGACCTACTGTCCATCTATCCATCAAATCCCACTGAAATTTGACTTTTGGGATATCTTGTACAAAAACTGACGGACACGGTTGATTACATAACATCCCCCGGCTTCATTGGTGTAAGTGAAAGTGTGAATGTGTGAAAGGTAAGAAGAAACAGAGGCAGAGAAGTTAATCACCTTAATGAACTCTGTGTACTAGGAAAGGAGGGGAAAAGATTTTTATATTTCATTCACACACACACACACACACACACACACACACACACACACACACACACACACACACACACACACACACACACACACACACACACACACACTTAAATAAGACTCTGTGTGTGTGTGTGTGTGTGTGTGTGTGTGTGTGTGTGTGTGTGTGTGTCTCTCTCTCTCGTCTGTCTGTCTTGTTTTTCTGTTTATCAATCTGTCTGACTGTGTGTGTGTGTGTGTGTGTGTGTGTGTGTGTGTGTGTTACAAGATATCCCAAAAGATAAGGGTGAAAATCGTCAGGGAAAAGTAAATCGGCCGTGACACCAATACACATGTTTGTCTGAGAGTTGTGTGTGTGTGTGTGTGTGTGTGTGTGTGTGTGTGTGTGTGTGTGTGTGTGTGTGTTTTGGTCCATTGCTCGCACTCTTTACGGCATTTCTTTATAATCAAATAGAGTCCTAAACCAATATTAATTCTTCTCTAGCAAAAAGTCAACCAATTAAGAAATAAACACTCGTGACAAGACATCATCAATCTATTTTAAGCGAGATCATCAGGTTAATGAAATCTAACACATCATCCACCCAGAGAGAGAGAGAGAGAGAGAGAGAGAGAGAATATTTGTTTTCCAGTGATTAGCAGAAGGGAAGATACAAAAGATCTATCTATCTATCTATCTATCTATCTATAGCCCGACGCCCTAATCCCGCAAAGGGTGGCCGCAGACAAAACGCCTCCAAGTCACTCTGTCACCCACCATTTGACTACCCTCCCCCTAACTCACTCCTCCCTCCCTCATATACCTCTCAACTCCATCCCTCCTCTTCATCCTAGGTCTACCCCTCCCTCTCCCTCCCTCCACCTCACCTACATACACCCTCTCAGTCAGTCTTTCATTCTCCATTCTCTCCACATGTCCAGAGCACCTCAGTGTATTTCTCCTGAAAGATACGAAGTAATATTCACCAGCTCCTATGATTCACTTTCACCTTATAAATATCGTCTCAAGGTAAAGAGCTGTTCCTACCATGAGAGGGTTAGTGGTTCTGGTATTAACACTCTCAGGCTCCTGTAACTTACTCTTAGCTGAATAAAATCGTCTGGTACTGACTGGAATATTATACGACAGAAGACATTACTGCTTTTTATATTATCTTAAATTTTCTTTTTTTTTTCCCTCTTTTTTAAATTTCAGCACATGGTTCACTCATTTTCTTTCTTTTTACATTCCTCTGTCTTTTTTCTTTTTCTCATTTTTTGCACACTGTTCCCTTCTTTTTCTCTCTTTTTTCTCTTCTTCTTTTCTTTTTTCTTTTTCTTTTTTTTGAACGTGATCCTAAACAAAATAGCGAAATTTAATGCATCAATCGCTTCACCAGATTTAGATATATAATTTTTTGGTCACATAAACAAGTCGAATTGGAGATTATAAAAAGCTATCAATTAACAAGATCGTCAGCATTTATGAGAGGTTTCCGGTGTAATTTCAGTACTAATGGATTATTGGAGGTCACTGACAGGGTCACTGATAAAGGAAAATAAATAGAACTTGTATTATTATTATTATTAGTAGTAGTAATAGTAGTAGTAGTAGTATAAACTATTGGGTAACTTTGTGATGGAGTCTTGGTGTGCTTGTTATGTAAGTTAGATTATGTTTTGCATTTTATTGTTGGGGCTGTAATATAAGATAGATAGACAGATAATATATAGATAAATAGATAGATAGGGAGAGAGACAAAAAGACAGATGTCTGTGTGTGTGTGTGTGTGTGTGTGTGTGTGTGTGTGTGTGTGTGTGTGTGTGTGAGTGTGTGTGTGTGTGTGTAATGTGTGTGTGTGTGTGTGTGTGTGTGTGTGTGTGTGTGTGTGTGTGTGTAAATCAGGAAGAGAGAGACCGCAAGAGAACTGCCTCGCGTATGTATATCTGTGAGAACGTGCGAAAGTGAGAGAGAGGAAGAGGCCGATGTGAATACTTGTGACGCACCTCATCACCAGCTAGGGACAGCACCTGTCCTGTGATTTCTCCTGGGACCCGGATGTAGAAGCGAGCCACCCCTCTGAGGCCCACGCTGATGGCTGGGTTCTGTGATACTGGTGGTGGTGGTGAAGGAGGGCAGAGATGTGACAAGACCCCATCACATTTTAAGGGTGTCAGGGTTTGATGTGGGGAGATGCGGTTGAGGGTAGAACTGGAATTGAGCACAGAGTAAGATGTGGTTTGAGTGCGGAGATGTGAGTGAGTGCTGGGAAACGTGAAGATGAGGAGAGTTGAGTGTTAATGAGTGGAGAGAGAAGTAGAGATGATTTCAAAAGACGTTGTTTGATAGTTACTGAGTTCACAGGAATGAAGAGAAGATGTAGAGAGATGTGGGTAAATGCAGATTTGTCACTGGGTGCAGGGAGGCTTAGGAAAGGTGTTTGGAGATGTGGCAGATTTGTAACTGAGTGTAGGGAAACGTAGAAAAGATGCATGGCGATGTGGTTAAGTGTAGAGATGTGGCTGAGTATAGAGACGTAGGCTTGAGAGTAAGTAGGGTCCAGCCACCCCTAGGAGGTCTAAGAGTGATGACTAACTTCGGCGATGCTGGTGGTGGTGAGGATGGCCACATGATAAGGCGCATTCACATTATAAAGATTTTAGGTTCATGTAGATAGGTATGATTGATTGGTTGCGATTGGTTGGAGAGAGAAAGATGAGAGACTGATCTGCGTGTAGAGTTGTGATTGACTTCATAGAGATGTGGAGAAGGAGCAGAGAGATATGATTGAGTGTAGACGTGTAACTAAGTGCAGGGAGATTCAGTGAAGATAAAGAGATATGGCTGAGTTAGGCGTAGGCATGAGAAGGTATAGGAGCCAGCTGTTCCTTCAAGGCCCTGGATCATGACTTGGTGCTTAGGTTGCTGGATCAGCTGAATTCCTTCTGGTGAACACAAACCGAAGAGAGTTTCATCGCTCTTCTCTAAACCCACCGATACACGTTATAAAAACACCCTTGCTGCTGTCAGTATGTCGTACTATATGAGATTCGCCAGTCCCAAACATGAGGTCGGCAATCAGTACCCTTGTGGTGGCATGATGTGGAGGACTGTGAGCTTATCGTTTAAAGTGCCATGAAAATAATTACTGCTGGGTCTCAAGAATTGGACGGACTCGTCTATGTTACATGCATTATAGGAAGCATTCAGAGAGCGCATTCCCCAGCCAACGCCGATAGTTTATAAGATTTACTACTGTGACTCCTCTTTCCTACTAGACGATGCTTTTACGACTTTACAGAATGAATAGATTCTGCGGTTCAATCTGACGTGTTACACAATCTCAGATAGCTCATACCTCTGCGGACGTCAATAAAACTTATAAATTATTCCTGCATCCGGATCTGGATCCATCTCAAAATCAATCAATTCTTCCTAGACCCACAGCCCACCACTGCACTATCTATCTATCTATCTATCTATCTACTTATCTATCTATCTATCTATATCATTTTAGTACCGGAATAGACTGCATATATAACACGCAAGAGAATCATAACGTGACATAAAGAAATAACATGATAAGAAAGAGGTGCCGCAAAGACCCCAAGTAAACGAGAGGACGCTCCGTGGTGTGTGTGGACATACAGGCTGAAAGCTGCAGTGAAAAAAACATATCTATCTATCTCTCTATCAATCAGTCAAATTATCTATCTATCTATCTCTATCTATCTATCAGTCAATCTGTTTATCTATCTATGTGCAGCCGCATTTATGAGTGGGGAAACGCATCTGCTCGTATTATCTACTGTATTGTCCATTGCTGGTGAGATGTGGAACTGTTTCAATTACTGCCTGTGGCTCAGATCATCAGTGCACTAGACAGTAGGGGAAATAGTTCCTTATGTCATCAGCAGTCGACAATAGATACTCGTAAAACGGGTAGCTGTGTGTCCTCTCTTATGAACGAGACAGTACACACACACACACACACACACACACACACACACACACACACACACACACACACACACACACACACAAAGGACTCCAGCCACCCCCGACAAACACACCCATCCACACACCCACTAACTAAATTTCCCCCACTTCTCTAAAAACACTAACCCAGCAGCAGCAGCGGCGGGGAGGCAGGACAGTGGAAGGATAGCGCCCGTTTCCTGCCATTCCCCGTCGTGTTTGTATCCATTACCGGGTGGTGTGGTGCTCGCCTGATGGATGAGTTTGCAAGGGGAGAACTAAGGCTAGGAAGGTGGCTGTTGGTGGTGTGTGTGTGTGGGGAGGAAGTTGGGGGGGTGTTGTGGTGGAGTGATGGGGTGGTAGTGTGGTAGTGAAGAGGTGTGGTGGTGCGGTAGTGGGGCTGCTTGTACGGTGGTTGGGAGATGTGGAGGTGTACTGGTTGGGAGATAAGGTGGTGTGGTGGTGCGATGGTGGGGATGTGTGGTGGTGAGGTGGTATATTGGTGAGATGGTGAGGAGGTGTGGTGGTGAATTGGAAGGAGACTGTGGGGAGAACTGGGGTGAGGATTTGTGAGGGGTTGTGATGGCGTGGTCGTAACGTGATGTGGTGGGCTGTTGTGGTGGTAGGGTTGGCAATGTAGTGATGGTGGATGCTTGTGGACAGTGTGGTGGCAGGGTGTTGTGGTGGTGGGGAGATTGGAAACTGGGGAGAACTGAGGAGATGAAAAACGGTGAAGGGGGAAGGTATGATGGGGAGAATAGTACGTAGAGGTGTGGGAGAGAGGGCAGGTAGGAGGCAACATGTGAAGGGTGGTGTGATGTTGGGAAAGAGGAGGAGGAGAAGGAGGAGGAGGACGAGGTAGAAATGAAGTCAGTTTATAAAGGATCTCAAGCTCACATGTCCACGTCTTCTTCATTATTATATCCATTAAATGCCAAATGATATTTATAAATCATACGTGCCTGAATGTGTTACTACTCTCACCATTAACCCTCTCTTGATCGGGACAAATCTAGAATTTTATCCAGCATACTCCAGACGATTATATGCTGAGTCACTGAAGCTTAAGAAGGGTAAGAGTGAAGGAGTTATTGAATGTTATAGCTAAATTTCTGCGATTCGAAAAAGCCTCCCATTATCCAAAAATGATCGTCTGGAGATAACATGAACACACTAAATAAAACGTTATCGTATTTCTATAGGTCATTCACTTTAAAGTGGCTCAGCTTTTTGTCCATTAGCAGCTTATTTCACGTACTTCAGTGGGAGAAAATGACATGGCTCAACGTCCTTTCCATAGCACTTCTTCTTGACTAGCACCATACTCTAGTGTTAATCTCTTGTTACAACTCAGCATTAAAGATGGAGAGATGGCAATTTTCGGCCAAGTTAAAGTGAGCAGAGCGTACTAGTAGTTGAAGCCCCAGGTTCATATCAAATGTGAACCCTGTGTACTGCACGTAGAAGTTGTCCTCATTCTTCAGTCCACCATTCTCCTTTTGGGGGATAGGGAGGGAATTGAGGGACGTTCGTATCATTATATTCGGCTGAGAGGGAGTCATAGGAGCCTGAGAGTGTTAATACTGCCACCATTAACCCATCATGGTCTAAACAACTCTA